>NC_086445.1:576477326-576732326 GCF_028390025.1 Pseudophryne corroboree
TGGAAATAAAGCAAAAAAGCAAGCAACTAGGCAAAACCATGTTATAAAAAAATTATAATATAGGTTGAACTTGATGGACATTTGTCTTTTTTCAACCTCAACAACTGTGTAACTATGTTGTACCTTAGGTAGGGCAGATGTAACATCTAAATTGCAGTGTAAACATAAAGCTGTCTAACATTTGAGGCTACATGCAAAGCAGTATTTACCTGGCACAGAAAAAATATATCCCACCCAAATCTAAATCTCTGCACATGTCACTTGCAGTGTTGCATTGTTTTGCCCAGTTGTGTGCTTTTTTTTGCTTGACTTACAAAAACATGAATTAGGACCATAGTTTCTCTGAAGGTTCGAAAAGGTAAAAGCAGGTGTATTTGAGATGATTTATAAACCTACATTTGTTTGTAGCCTGTGTAGATGGACTCCCTAAAACTGGTTTCTGACTTCATAGTGATTTTAGTTTAGTTTGTGGTATCTCCCCCCCCCCCCCCCCCCCCCTCCCAACGCTTCTAAAATTTATTGTAACTTGTACTTAGTTATGTAACCTCTCTCAGAAAACCTGCTCAGTGACAATACTTGACTGTTTAGAGGAGTCACAACAGAGTAGACGGCTATGTCTATACTTGATGGTGTAACTGTTTGCACGTTTTACTTATCTCCTTGGTAACTTTTTTTTTTATAGCTTTCACCGATCTATCATTCCTTAGTTCTGAATAGCAGAGAAATTGTTATTTCGGTTGCTGAAACCTGGACTGTCATCCATTATGACTAAACTAATTTGCTACAGTAGGCATTCAGCACTTTAAATTTATTGCCAATTTATACTGCATCTCTGTGGGGCAGATTGTTAGCTGCGGAACTTACTTTGCAGTTGCAGCTCCAGGGTTTAACGCCTGGAGCCATTCAATCATTTGTCAATTTTCACACGTACAGTAGAAAGCCCACTGCTAATGCATGTTAACGCATAGCTTCCAGATTTAGTACCCGGAGTTATGGAATTACCCGGGGCTGTAAACCCCAGAGGGTGCCCTTTACCATGGATATTTTCTTGCAGCTCCTGAGGCAGTGGGAGAAAAATGTGTGTTCAGTGCACTTTCAGCGCTCACTGCATGGGATAGTGGATAGTGGGCAGAAATTGAATAGCTCAGGACAGAGCTGCAGCTGCATGGTAAGTCCCACAGCAAATTGAATCTGCCCCAGTTTGTAATACTCCCCACCTTCTTGCTCCCCTCCCTGGCTGCCTGACAGATGAAGCTTCTTCTCACCTCAGTGCTGCTTGGATACACAGGACTGTTCCCTGACTTCTGTGAGTTCATAGAACCAGCGATAGGGTAATATAAACCAGTTGAATGTTAAGTCTTAGCCCTTTTCTTAATTTATGAACACCAAGGATATTGATTCACAGGTGGATGCTAACTGCACACAATTCAGATGCTTGTGTAGTTGAGCGATTATGCTACTGCGCATGCGCAAATTATTCTGAAAACCCCGACGGCACATGTGTATGTTCAGATATGCTTTAAAAGTGGTGAGGCAAAACGGTTGGGCATTCTTGGGCAGTTTCTTGAAGGTGACCTGAAGGGTGTGACTAAAATGAGCTATAGGGACATGTAATTGGTGTCATGGGCTGCTTTCAGAGAGGCTATGTTCAGACAGACACTGCACCTGCTATAGGCTGGTGGAAGTGTCTATGGTGGACTGTCTAGAACTGCCGGCGCTGCTACTGCGTGCAGGGGTACAGAAAGCGGGCATCTGAGGGTGCATGCTAGTACACAAAGGGAAGGTTAAGATTAGTATTTGCATATTATTGCACTCAGGACTATGGTAACGGGCGCTAGAGTGGACACGGCAGCATCTACCACTTAATCAAATGTGTAAATGCCATGTGTTGTTGTTGTGGGTTTTTTTTTATTTTTTATAAGCAATGCATATATCAAAAGACAACGAACATGCCATGTTTAATATGTTGCATGGCCATTATGAGATTTTTCTGTCCTTTTAGTTTTCAGGGGAGATGCCAAATATACGTATATACAGTATGCACTGTTTACACTTCTGTATTAACGCACAGGGCCTGATTCATGTTTATATGTAAGGCTGATGTTTTTGCAAGGGAGCAATTATCAGCAGACTGCACACATGTAGCGATCCGCTGCGCCTACACAAAGGTACCTTTGTGTTCACCCTGTCCGTTTATAAGCTGAGGGGCTGTTAGGGGACGGTAATGGGGCGTTGCAATAAAAACAGGAGTTTCTTCTTTGAGTTCCATAGGGCTCCACAGGAATAATATTGGTGGGGAGGGCGGCGGGTGTTTACAGGTGGTAGGATCAGCTCCTGGGCACCATACAGTTAAGCCTTTCACATATCCCAGGATGCCTCGGTCCCTCTCCCTATAACCCCACCCAGGCAGGTCAGTTTTGGTCACAAGCCCAAAGCAGGAAGAAGATGAAGAGACAGAAGACATAGTACACACTCAGACAGGAGAAGGGAACCAGTGACCAAAGCCGCAAAACCCAGAGAGGCCAGGTGCGTCAGGGTGGGTGCCCTGTGAACCTCGAAGAAAGAATTAACAAAAGGTAAGTCAATCACAAATCTCCTTTTCCTCTTTAGGTTCAATAGGGCTCCACAGGGATATCATTAGGGATGTCCTAAATTAGTACTTCAAGGGTGAGGATGCTCCTGCATGGACAGTAGTATCTGGCGTCCAAATGAAGCATCCTGGGAGGCAAATGTATCAGTCATAGAATCTAAGAAAGGTGTGGATAGAAGACCATGAAGCCACCTTTGCACAATTGTTCAGCCGAGACGGCGAGGTGCCCATGGTGGTCCTACAGACCGAGTAGAATGAACAGAGATAGAAGCTTGGACTTGAAGACCAGCCTGAGAACATGCTTGTGCTATTGCTTTTCTAATCCATCTGGCCAGAGTCTGTTTATTAGCTGGTCAATCACGTTTGTGAAAACCATGACGGATGAAGACTGAATACGATCTCTGTAGTGAACTTGTTCGGTCCACAAAGATACGGAGGGCACGAACCACTTCCAGAGAACTCTGCAGCCGAGAGATGAAGGCCGGAACTACGATGTTCTCTTTTATGTAGAAAATGGGAAACCAACTTAAATCGGTAACCCAGTCTAGTACGAAGGACTGCCCTGTCCAGATGAAAAATCAGGAAGGGAGAGCGACAGGAGAGAACTCCCAAATTAGACACCAGTCTGGCATATGCAATGGCCAGAAGGAACAAAGTCTTCGCAGTTAACGAGTAGCGGTCTACTGATTCCAAAGGTTCAAAAGGAGCCTATTGAAGAGCTTTCCGAACCACAGACAGGTCCCACGGAGCCACTGGTGGGACGTAGGGAGCCTGTACCCTGATCATGCCCTGGAATGAAGGTGCGAATGTCCTTAAGCGTGGCAATCCTGCCTTGAAACCAGACAGATAAAGCAGGAAAATGCACTTTGAGGGAAGCCAGCGAAGGCAGATGTCAGTTTTTTGTATAGTGCAGCAGGAAGGTGGCTGCACCTTTTTACAGTCCAAAGCCATTTTTTATTTTTTTTCCTTCTATGTTTACACTGAGCCTGTCACTGCTGGATTTCTATTAGACTACAGCACACAGGCTCCAAGACTCCCTGTCGGCTCCGAAACTCCCGCACGGCATCTGCCAAGACAGGTACTTGTGACTGGGCCCACACCAAGTGACTAGCACCGCTGCTGCTGGCAACCCCCGGACTGCATGGCCGGCCATCAGGGAACAAATTCTCTGGGACCCGCACTCAAATCGGACACTGGCGCTGACCAGGGAATCCACTAGACCACCAGGGCATATGGCGGCAGAGGAAATATTTATTAAGGGCCCCTCAGAACCAGTGGTTGAAATGCTAGCATAGGGGAGGGAGCGCCAGCCTGTAGCCCCTCCCACAGCTTTCGGGACGCCAGTCCATTGCTGACTTCCTGCCGTTTAGCTGCAGCTCCACACCCTCCTTCCCTCAGACTCCGGCAGCCAAACCAGTGCAAGCAAGCTGGGAATGCTGGTTTAAGTCTCCCTGTAAAGAATGTCTCCAAGGAGTCAGGTTTTCACATCACTTATATTGTACCTGCTGACAACCCAAAGCTGAGTAGTTGATAAAAGTGCTCATTGCAGTTTATATCATCGTTTATGTCTGAATCGTATGTGACTTGTGCTAGTTTCTGCTGTCTGATTTTTTTTATTTCTTTTTTTTCCTGTCATTTTAGCAATTTATATTATATCTGTCGCTGTCTCTCTCTTCCCTGTGACCAGAGTGCTGTCAGGGGCCCTCTTTATACAGTTTCCGTGTTACTGCTGAATGTTGTCTTATACTATAACAGTATGTCTAGCAAAGCAAAAAGTCACAAAAGCCTGACGCCCCAGTATTACAGTCAGGTTTAACTGGACAGGATGTAGAACCAGGATGGGCTCTGTGTAAACTGCTATGCACCTCTTGGCCAGTCAACATTCCCAGCACCTACTTAAGGACCCCATGGGTTTCATTCACTCAGTACCTTAGTGGATCTGTTGACTCCCCCCTATGGGACCCCTTATGTTAAAACCGCCTAATATAGTCCCTGTGGCTAACCCACCGTGGGATGATACACTGAATACTACAGTTCAGAGCTTAGCCCAAATGATCCTAGCGTTAGAAAATGTTACCTGGGAATGTTACCTCTAGGTCTACTACTCATACCCCTTCCTCTCAGTCCACTGCTTTATCAGACTCGTTAGTCCTTGGCTAAGGGGAGGACACACAGTCTTTCACTGATTCCTGCATTCTTACAGAGGATTCTTCCAGCACAGTGGAGGTGAGTCCTTTAATTGAGGCTATTAAGCACATTCTTCAACTCACCGAGGATGAACCTGAGTCAGTTAAGAAAACAGATGTTTTTAAGCGACGACAAGATAATGAAGTCTAAATTCCCTCATTCAGATCATCTTATGGAATTTAGACAGGAACCCTGGAAAACTCTGGGTAAAAAGTTCCCTGTGTCTAAAACGCTTGGTTTCACGGTACCCTATCCCTGCAGAGGATTGTGCTAAGTGGGAGGCTCCCCCTTTAGTAGACTTGCATATTGCACGTCTAGTTAAGAAGTCCATTCTACCTGTCACTACTCTTTCCTCACTGAAAGAGCCCACTGATAGACGCATTGAACATTGTCTCAAGTCTATTTTCTCTAACGTCCTAAGTGGATGCTGGGAATCCGTAAGGACCATGGGGATTAGCGGCTCCGCAGGAGACTGGGCACAACTTAAGAAAGCTTTAGGACTACCTGGTGTGCACTGGCTCCTCCCACTAAGACCCTCCTCCAGACCTCAGTTAGATTCTTGTGCCCGACCGAGCTGGATGCACACTAGGGGCTCTCCTGAGCACCTAGAAAGAAAGTATATTTAGGTTTTTTATTTTCAGTGAGATCTGCTGGCAACAGACTCACTGCAGCGAGGGACTAAGGGGAGAAGAAGCGAACCTACCTAACAGGTGGTAGTTTGGGCTTCTTAGGCTACTGGACACCATTAGCTCCAGAGGGATCGACCGCAGGACCCGACCCTGGTGTTCGTTCCCGGAGCCGCGCCGCCGTCCCCCTTACAGAGCCAGAAGCACGAAGAAGGTCCGGAAAATCGGCGGCAGAAGACTTCGGTCTTCACCAAGGGTGCTGGGGGGGGGGCGCCCTGAGGGCAATAAATAACACCTTGGCTGGCAAAATATACATCATATATAGTCCCAGAGGCTATATAGATGTAAAATTACCCCTGCCAGTATCACAGAAAAAGCGGGAGAAAGTCTGCCGAAAAGGGGGCGGGGCTTCTCCCTCAGCACACTGGCGCCATTTTCTCTTCACAGTGCAGCTGGAAGACAGCTCCCCAGGCTCTCTCCTGTAGTTTTCAGGCTCAAAGGGTTAAAAAGAGAGGGGGGGCACTAAATTTAGGTGCAATATATGTATACAAGCAGCTATTTGGGGAAAAATCACTCAGTTATAGTGTTAATCCCTGCATTATATAGCGCTCTGGTGTGTGCTGGCATACTCTCTCTCGGTCTCCCCAAAGGACTTTGTGGGGTCCTGTCCTCAGTCAGAGCATTCCCTGTGTGTGTGCGGTGTGTCGGTACGGCTGTGTCGACATGTTGGATGAGGAAGGTTACGTGGAGGCGGAGCAGAGGCCGATAAATGGGATGTCGCCCCCTGTGGGGCCGACACCAGAGTGGATGGATAGGTGGAAGGTATTAACCGACAGTGTCAACTCCTTACATAAAAGGCTGGATGACGTAACAGCTGTGGGACAGCCGGCTTCTCAGCCCGCGTCTGCCCAGGCGTCTCAAAGGCCAACAGGGGCTCAAACAACGCCCGTTACCTCAGATGGCAGACACAGATGTCGACACGGAGTCTGACTCCAGTGTCGACGAGGTTGAGACATATACACAATCCACTAGGAACATCCGTTACGTGATCTCGGCAATGAAAAATGTGTTAAGCATTTTCTGACATGAACCCAAGTACCACATAAAAGGGGTTTTATTTTTGGGGAGAAAAAACAGCCACTGTTTTGTTCCCACATCAGATGAATGAATGAAGTGTGTAAAGAAGCGTGGTTTCCCCCGATAAGAAACTGGTAATTTCTAAAAAGTTACTGATGGCGTACCCTTTCCCGCCAGAGGATAGGTCACGTTGGGAGATATCCCTTAGGGTGGATAAGGCGCTCACGTTTGTCAAAAGGTGGCACTGCCGTCTTAGGATACGGCCACCTTGAAGGAACCTGCTGATAAAAAGCAGGAGGCGATCCTGAAGTCTGTATTTACACACTCAGGTTATATACTGAAACCTGCAATTGCCTCAGCATAAATAGTGCTGCTGCAGCGTGGTCTGACACCCTGTCAGATAATATTAATACGCTAAGACAGGGATAATAATTGCTAACATTGAGCATATTTAAGACGTTGTCTTATATATAAAGGATGCACAGAGGGATATTTGCCGGCTGGCATCCAGAATTAATGCAATGTCCATTCTGCCAGGAGGGTAGTAGAAACCCGGCAGTGGACAGGTGATGCTGCATTTAAAAGGCACATGGAGATTCTGCCTTATAAGGGTGAGGAATTGTTTGGGGATGGTCTCTGGGACCTCGTATCCACAGCAACAGCTGGGAAGAAAATTTTTTTACCTCAGGTTTCCTCACAAAAGCCTAAAGAAAGCACCGTATTTTCAGGTACAGTCCTTTCGGCTTCAGAAAAGCAAGCGGGTCAAAGGCGCTTCCTTTCTGCACAGAGACAAGGGAAGAAGGAAAAAGCTGCACCAGTCAGCCAGTTCCAGGATCAAATATCTTCCCTCGCTTCCTCTGAGTCCACCGCATGACGCTGGGGCTCCACAGGTGGAGACAGGTGCGGTGGGGGCGCGTCTCTGGAACTGTAGGGATCAGTGGGCTTGCCCACAGGTGGATCCCTAGGTTCTGCAAGTAGTATCACAGGGATACAGGCTGGAGTTCGAGACGACTCCCCCTCGCCGTTGCCTCACATCAGCCTTGCCTGCTGCCCTCGGAGAAAGGTAGTACTGGCGGCAATTCACAAGCTGTACTTCCAGGAGGTGAAATCAAGGTACCCCTCTTTCAACAAGGCCGGGGTTACTATTCCAAAATGTTGTGGTACCGAAACCAGACGGTTCGGTGAGACCCATTCTAAAATTGAAATCCTTGAACACTTGTATACGAAGGTTCAAGTTCAAAATGGAATCGCTAAGGGCGATTATTGCAAGCCTGGAAAATGTCAGGGTATCACTGGACATCAAGGATACTTACCTGCATGTCCCTATTTACCCTTGTCACCAGGTGTACCTCAAAATTGTGGTACAGGATTGTCATTACCAATTCCAGACGTTGCCGTTGGTCTGTCCCCGGCACGAGGGTATTTACCAAGGTAATGGCCGAAGTACTTATCCCGTACTTGGACGATCTCCATATAAAGGCGAGGTCCAGGGAGCAGTTGTTCGTCGGAGTAGCACTATCTCGGGAAGTGCTACAACAGCACGGCTGGATTCTGAATATTCCAATGTCACAGCTGGTTCCTATGACGCGTCTACTGTTCCTGGGTATGGTTCTGGACACAACAGGATAAAAAGGGTTTCTCCCGGAGGAGAAGTCCAAGGAGTTGGCGTCTCTAGACGGAGACCTCCTAATACAAATACAGGTATCGGTGCATCTATGCACGCGAGCCTTGGGAAAGATGGTAGCTTCTTACGAAGAATTTCCATTCGCCAGGTCCCATGCAAGGATCTTCCAGTGGGATCTGTTGGACAAGTGGTCCGGGTCGCATTCTCAGATGCATCGGCGGATAACCCTGTCTCCAAGGGCCAGGGTGTCGCTGTGGTGGTGACTGCACATCTTCTAGGGGGCCGCAGATTCGGCATACAGGACTGGGTCCTGGTGACCACGGATGTCAGCCTTCAAGGCTGGGGGGCAGTCACACAGGGAAGAAACTTCCAAGGCCTATGGAAAAGTCAGGAGACTTCCCTACACATAAATGTTCTGGAACTTTGGGCCATTTACAATGCCCTAAGTCAGGCTAGACCCCTGATTCAACACCGGCCGGTGCTGATCCAGTCAGACAACATCACGGCGGTCGCTCATGTAAACCGACAGGGCGGCACAAGAAGCAGGATGGCGATGGCAGAAGCCACAAGGATTCTCCGATGGGCGGAAAATCATGTGTTAGCACTGTCAGCAGTGTTCATTCCCAGAGTGGACAACTGAGAAGCAGACTTTCTCAGCAGACACGACCTCCACCCGAGAGAGTGGGGACTTCATCCAGAAGTCTTCCAAATGATTGTACACCGTGGGGAAAGGCCACAGGTGGACAGGATGGCGTCCCGCCTCAACAAAAAGCTACAAAGATTTTGCGCCAGGTCAAGGGACCCTCAGGCGATAGCTGTGGACGCTCTGGTAACACCGTGGGTGTACCAGTCGGTGTATGTGTTCCCTTCTCTGCCTCTCATACCCAGGGTAATGAGAATAATAAGAAGGAGAGGAGTAAGAACTATACTCATTGTTCCGGGTGGCCAAGAAGAGCTTGGTACCCAGAACTCCCAAGAAATGATCTCAGAGGACCCATGGCCTCTGCCGCTCAGACAGGACCTGCTGCAGCAGGAGGCCTGTCTGTTCCAAGACGTACCGCGGCTGCGTTTGACGGCATGGCGGTTGAACGCCGGATCCTGAAGGAAAAGGGCATTCCGGAGGAAGTTATCCCTACGCTATTTAAAGCTAGGAAAGAAGTGAACGCAAACCATTATCACCGCATATGGCGGAAACATGTTGCGTGCTGTGAGGCCAGTAAGGCCCCCACAGAGGAATTTCAGCTAGGTCGCTTTCTGCACTTCCTACAAGTCAGAGGTGACTATGGGCCTAAAATTGGGTTCCATTAAGGTCCAGATTTCGGCTCTATCGATTTTCTTCCAAAATAGAACTGGCTTCACTGCCTGAAGTTCAGACTTTTGTTAAGGGAGTGCTGCATAGTCAACCCCCGTTTGTGCCTCCAGTGGCACCGTGGGATCTCAACGTAGTGTTGGATTTCCTGAAGTCGCATTGAGTTGAGCCACTTAAATCCGTGGAGCTACAATACCTCACGTGGAAAGTGGTCATGCTGTGGGCCGTGGCGTCGGCCAGGCGTGTATCAGAATTGGCGGCTTTGTCATACAAATGCCCTTATCTTTATTTTATATGGATAAGGCGGAATTGAGGACTCGTTCCCAATTCCTTCCTAAGGTGGTATCAGTTTTTCATGTGAACCTACCTATTGTGGTGCCTGCGGCTACTTGGGACTTGGATGATTCCAAGTTTTCTGAACGTAGTCAGGGCCCTGAAAAGTATATGTTTCCAGGACGGCTGGAGTCAGGAAAACTGACTCGCTATTTATCCTGTATGCACCCAACAAGCTGGGTGCTCCTGCTTCTAAGCAGACTATTGCTCGCTGGATCTATAGCACGATTCAACTTGCACATTCTGTGGCTGGAATGCCGCACCCTAAATCTGTGAAAGCCCATTCCACGAGGAAAGTGGGCTCTTCTTGGGCGGCTGCCCGAGGGGTCTCGGCTTTACAAATTTGCCGAGCTGTTACTTGGTCGGGTTAAAACTAGTGATGAGCGGATTCGGTTTTACTCGGTTTTACTCGGTTCTCAAAACCGAATCTTATTGGCTATCCAAAACACGTGACATCAGTGAGCCAATAAGATTCGGTTTTGAGAACCGAGTAAAACTGAGTAAAACCGAATCCGCTCATCACTAGTTAAAACACTCTTGCAAGAGTCTACAAGTTTGATACCCTGGCTGAGGAGGACCTAGAGTTTGCTCATTCGGTGCTGCAGAGTCATCCGCACTCTCCCGCCCATTTGGGAGCTTTGGTATAATCCCCATGGTCCTTACGGAGTCCCAGCATCCACTTAGGACGTTAGAGAAAATAAGATTTTACTCACCGGTAAATCTATTTCTCGTAGTCCGTAGTGGATGCTGGGCGCCCATCCCAAGTGCGGATTGTCTGCAATACTTGTATATAGTTATTGCCTAACTAAAGGGTTATTGTTGAGCCATCTGTTGAGAGGCTCAGTTGTTCTCATACTGTTAACTGGGTATAGTATCACGAGTTATACGGTGTGATTGTTGTGGCTGGTATCTTAGTCTTACCCGGGATTCAAAATCCTTCCTTATTGTGTCAGCTCTTCCGGGCACAGTATCCTAACTGAGGTCTGGAGGAGGGTCTTAGTGGGAGGAGCCAGTGCACACCAGGTAGTCCTAAAGCTTTCTTTAGTTGTGCCCAGTCTCCTGCGGAGCCGCTAATCCCCATGGTCCTTACGGAGTCCCAGCATCCACTACGGACTACGAGAAATAGATTTACCGGTGAGTAAAATCTTATTTTTTCTCTCACTGGTGCTGTCAACAGACTGACCTTGGCTGTCTCCTGGGCTGCTAAAGCCATTAAATCATGGTTACAGGCCTTAGAGGAGGAATTGAGCTCAGATATGTCTGAGGACTGCATGACCTACTTAGCTGTTATGCAGTAAGCAGCTGCTTACATACATGAGGCCCTATCTGATGCCGGATTGTGTTGGCAGCTAAGACGTCTACTGCCTCCATACTAGCACGGCACATCCTTTAGCTCCATTCCTGGAAGGCTGACCTTGATTTCAAGAGAATGTTGGAATTTCTCTAGTTTACTGGTGAAGTGTTTGGGATTGAATTGGGCAAAACTCACTGCTTTGGCTTTCAGCTAAGACTGCTTTTCTCCCGTCTCCACCAACTCCACGTGTTGGGAATTCTACCTTTCGTTCCATTCGTCCTCAAGGCAAGGCAAAAAGACAGGCTTTCCTCAGACAAACGTCCGTCACAAAGCTTAAGCCCAAGACCAAGCAACCGTGGGCTGCTTGTCAACCTTCAGCAAAAGCTGACAAGCCTGCAGCCTGAAAGGGAGGGCCTCTTCCTGGGGGACCCCAGCGTGGAACGCCAACTTCTTAATTTTGTGCACACCTGGACTCTTGACCACTTCAGACACCTGGGTGCAAGAAGTGGTCTCACGGGTACGCCGTCTCCTTCGAGACGCCATCCCCCACAGTACTTTTGCATAGGTCTTCCATCAGACCCCCGAAAGGCTTTATTTCTGCAACAGGTTGTGAAATCACTACTGTAATTCCGCTCTGTCTCCACACGGAAAGGGCTATTATTCCTCCTTGTTTCTGGTGCCCAAGCGAAACTGGTCACACCGACCCATCCTCAGTTTCAAATCTTCAAAAGATTTGTCAAGGTTACCAAATTCCGCATGGAGACACTTCGCTCCATAGTCCTTGCTATGGAGCCAGGGGACTTTATGCTATCCCTGGATATACAGGAGGCCTATCTGCATATCCCTATTGCTCACTCGCATCAGCAATACCTACGTTTTGCTATAGTCAACCACCTCTATCAATTCAGGGCACTGCCATTTGGATTGTCTGCAGTGCCCATTATTTTTACCAAAGTCATGGTAGCACAGCAGCGTCGTCAGGGGGTAAGAATACTTGCCTATCTGGACAACTTACTGCTGCTAGCTACTTCACCAGTAGTCTTGCACAGCCATCTTCAATTCACGATGACACACGGATGGCTCATCAATCGGAAAAAGTCCTCCCTCACACCATCCCAGCGGATATTACACTTGGGAGCCCTGTTGGACTCTTTGAGACGGCGTCTTTCTGCCAGCAGACAAAATCTCAAAGCAGCAGGCTGCTCCAGCCGCGCCGAGTGTCCATTCACTCAGTTGTGCAGGTCCTCTGGACTGATGGTCTCAACCTTCGATATGGTAGAGTACGCTCGGTTTCATTCTCGGCCCCTAAAAGATCTGATCATGGTCAAGTGGAACGGCCAACCTCATCAGATCAGATCTCAAATGAGGACTCTCACTCTAGAGGTTCACTTGTCCCTCACTTGGTGGCTCCACACGGAACACCTAGACAAAGGATGGCCTTTTTGGATTCTGGACTGGGTACTCCCAACCATGGAAGCCTGGCTCTGCGGTTGGGGGGCAGTAACCAAACAGCACTCATTTCAGGGGCATTGTATGCTGTCGGGTTCCCGTCTCCTAATCAATGTCCTGGAACTACAGGCTATCTACAAAGCCTCAACTCTGGCGCAAACATCCTTCACGGCAGACCTGTTCAGGTTCAGTCCGACAATGCCACAGCAGTGGCATATCTCAATCACCAGGGTGGCACTCACAGCCACAGGGTGATGCAAGAAGTGGCCCGCATTCTCAGGGTGATGCAAGAAGTGGCCCGCATTCTCAGGGGGGCTGAACGTCACCTTCCAGCCATTTCGGCAGTCTACAAACCAGGGACCCTCGACTGGTAAGCAGACTTCCTCAGTCGCCAGGATGTTCACATGGGAGAATGGTCCCTTCATCCAGAAGTCTGCCAACTTCTAGTGGACAAGTGAGGCCTCACGCCACAAGGTTCTGGTATACAGAGCCCAATCACAGGATCCGCAGGCAGAGTTTGTGGAGGCTCTCTCAATCCAAATGGACCTTTCGTCTCCTGTACATCTTTCCTCAAGTATCCCTTCTGCCAAGAGTTCTACAGAAACTCAAACAAGAAGGGTGCAACCTCATTGCAGTAGCCCCAGCGTGGCTTAGACGCCATTGGTTCTCAGACCTGCAAGGCCTCTTGGTGGGAGTTCCACTTCCACTACGCCAAGACCTCCCACTACGCCAAGATCCAGCCTTCATCTCTCGGCTGCAGAGATCGTATTCCGTCTTCATCCTTCATGGTTTTCACAAACGTGATTGACCAGCTAATAAACTGACTCTGGCCAGATGGATTAGAAAGGATATAGCACAATCATGTTCTCAGGCTGGTCTTCAAGTCCCAGCTTCTATCTCTGTTCATTCTACTCGGTCTGTAGGACCATCATGGGCACCGCACGTGTCCGCTGAACAATTGTGCAAAGGTGGCTTCATGGTCTTCTATCCATACCTTTTCTTAGATTCTATGACTTTGATATATTTGCCTCCCAGGATGCTTCATTTGGACGCCGGATACTACTATCCACGCAGGAGTGTCCTCACCCTTGAAGTACTATTTTAGGACATCCCCGATGTTATCCCTGTGGAGCCCTATGGAACCTGAAGAGGAAAAGGAGATTTGTGATTGACTTACTTTTTTGTTAATTCTTTCTTCGATGTTCACAGGGTGCCCACCCTGACGCACCTGGCTTCTCTGGGTTTTGCGGCTTTGGTCACTGGTTCCCTTCTCCTGTCTAAGTGTGTTCTTATGTGTACTATGTCTTCAGTCTCTCTTCATCCTCTTCCTGCTTTGGGCTTGTGACCAAAACTGACCTGCCTGGGCGGGGTTATAGGAGAGGGACCAAGGCATCCTGGGATATTTGAAAGGCTTAACTGTATGGTGTCCAGGAGCTGATTCTACCACCAATAACCCCCAGCCCCCACCATGGACAAGGAGATGCTCATGCATGTAGAGAAACATGTCACCGGCATTGCTGCTGCTGCGGTCAGTCTGTGTAGCCATAGGTCATCCCTAGGAGTCGATGTTCCTCGTTATTGCATTGGTGCTACTTATGAGTATGCTATTGCAGAGGACTTTTGGCTTCGGTGGGTGCCTTTCTTCTTACCTGGGCGGCAGTTTCACTGACGATGATTAGTAATTCCGTAACCTAGAAAAACACAGCTGTACAGGCTTTTGTATACAAACATGATTTAGGTCCAAAGTGTAAAGCTGGGTACACATGGTAAGATTTTGGCTATGTTAAGCTATCCTTCACTATTTCCCTTTAAAAGTTCCCTGAGCTCCTGAACAAATTAAATCGTGCATACACACAAAGATATAGCATAAGATTAAGCACAACAGATTAAGCACAACAGATTTAGCAAGATATGGCTTTTCACTTTATTGTGATGACACAAATTGGATACAATATCATACGTTACATACACACTGTGCAATATGTACTAGATAGTGTACTATCTAGCGAAAATTGAGCTGCATGTTCATCCGACATAGAACATTGGATACGACCCACGGGAGCATGCACCGCACTATATTGCATACAATATAGTCCGTACACACTGTGCACTATATCGCGCACTAGTCAGATAGTATGCGATATAGTGCAAAAAATCGTAGTGTGTACCCAGCTTAACATACTGTAGAAAGCATATCATACGTGTTCACAAAAAAAAATAAAAAATAAAAAATACCTTTTATAACAGTAAAAAAAAGGTCATATGATAGTTTGCAGTCTATTTACTTTCCAAAATTTGTACTGGTTCAGTACTTCATTTAGTTTACAAATTTTCATTTTGGTTAATTCTGTATTTGCCAAACAGGAGTTTCACAGACCAACTAAGGAAGATATCGAAGGATGCAGGAATGCCCATTCAAGGTCAGCCATGCTTCTGTAAGTATGCACAGGGTGCAGACAGCGTGGAGCCGATGTTCAAGCATCTAAAGCTTACCTATGTGGGTCTACAGCTCATTGTCGTTATTCTTCCTGGAAAGACTCCAGTCTATGGTAAGTGTAATGGCTTATGCCTCAAAGTGTGGAGAATGAGGGGCAGCTATGTCATTAAATAAGTATTATTATCCTTTATTTATATTGCACCACAAGGGATCCGCAGAGCACAATTAAAGAGTACATAAACGAATAATCAAAAACAGGAAAATAGAGACTTACAGTTGAAGACAATATAGGACAAGTACAGGGTAAATAAACATAGCTACAGCAGCAGACGACACTGGTCTAAGTATCAGGGTGGCAGAAAACGGCGGAATTTGGTGTTGTCAAACATGGTTTAAGTAAGAGAAGGATAAGCACATAAGGGTTGAGGGCCCTGCTCGTGAGAGCTTACATCCTAAAGGGGAGGAGCAGACAGACAGGGGTGACAAAGATGGGGTAGACAGTGAGCATGGACCAGAGGATTAGGATGAGATTAGGCTGGGTTTAGTGAAGAAGTGGGTCTTAAGAGCCCATTTGAAGTTCTGTAGGGAGGTGGAGCTTCTGAGTGGGGAGAGGTAGAAAATTCTAGAGAAAGGGAGCAGCATGTGAAAAGTCTTAAATGTAGAAGTGGGAGGAAGTAATCAGTAGGCAGGAGAGGCAGCGTAATAGTAAATGGTATCAATTGTGTGTGTGGGGGGGAGGGGGGGGGGTGTGGCTTGGCCGAGCATGTAGAAAGAAGCAAGAAGTGTGAGCTCCGACTAAACTCCTTCATTTATCCTCTGTTCCCTGCTGGTACATGCTCCTTTGTCTGCCTACACTGACCTCCTGAAGCAGGGCTCAATCTGAGCTGCTGTTTCGTACAAGACTTTGCTTGGAGCAGCTCTGTTGTGCCCTGAACCTGCGCTGCGCTGACTTTCTGGCTGCAATCTGCCAGATATGAAGTGCCATATTGATCTCCCTACTTCCCAGCTAGAGTCGGGCAGTGTTTACCTGCTCATTAACGCGACTCACGCTCTCCCTCCCGCTGCTGCTCGCAGCCAGAGTTTAGAGGGAGCTGCCGCCAGCCTCTTGTGTTGAGCGGTCCAGGCAGGACTCTCATCTAGCCGCCGCTGCTACTGTGAGCCTTGTGAGGCTAATCTACTGTCTGCGTGGCTGCTGGGGACCCATCCTTCACTTTCTACACTCTGCCCAAGCTCGTCATAAGAGTGGTTTCCTTACCCAAGACTCTCTAATCTTTTATATTTCACAGCCTGCAGTAAGAGCCTTCCGCCTCCTTTTTTTTTTTAAATACTTTTATTGCTGACTGTGGACGTATAACCCATACTTCACTCACCTCCAGAGTGGGAATTTATTTTTCTTCATTTTTTGTCTGTATTCGCATTATATTGTGCTTTGAGTTGTCTTCTCTCTCTACTACACCGCTGCTTCACCTGCTCTACAACATGGTGAGGGCTGGCAATAACGCTGCAGCGTCGAAGCTGGAAAAATTTGCCAAGGGAGGCCCAACCTCCTCCTCAACCTCCGCAATCTGCTAACCCCTCGTCACCTTCACAGCCTGTGGGAGAATCTCCCCAACCTGACGACTCCGCACAGTCGACACAACAGATTCTGCTTGCCATATCGGCCTCCAAACAAAGTTACGGACAAAATTGGTCAGGTGCCGGCTGAAATCGCCCTGATTAGTCATGATATGCAGAAGATTTGTGAACGGGTGGGGGAAGCAGAACTTCGCATTTCTGACCTAGATGACGTGATTAATCCTCTTAAAGCTACGGTTACTGATCTGACCACTCGGATGTCGGCGGTTAAAGCAAAATTATCCGATATTGAAGGGAGACTCCGACGTATCAATGTCAGTTTTCTTGGTTTTCCAGAGAGGGCGGAAGTCTGCGCACCAACTATTTCGCCTTTAGTCCCTAATTTATTGTGGAGAGGACACACAGTGTGCCTGCTAGAGCTCCTCCCCCGCACGTACTTTTCTAGCTAGTTTCCTACACTATAAAGACAGTGATGCGATCCTTCGGCTGGCTCGCCTACAGGGCCCCTTGAAATTTGACAACCAAATTATTTCCGTTTATCCGGATTTCTCGAACGTCCTTGAGGATGCTGGGACTCCGTAAGGACCATGGGAAATAGACGGGCTCCGCAGGAGATAGGGCACTTTAAGAAAGCTTTGAACTCTGGGTGTGCACTGGCTCCTCCCTCTATGCCCCTCCTCCAGACCTCAGTTTTACACTGTGCCCAGAGCAGGATGGGTGCACTGCAGAGAGCTCTCCTGAGTTCTCTGCCTAAAAGCATTTTTGTTTGGATTTTTTCTCTACTTTTTCTACTTTTTCACAGGGAGCACTGCTGGCAACAGGCTCCCTGCATCGAGGGACTGAGGAGAGAGGAGCAGACCTTCTTGTCTAAGATAGGCTCTGCTTCCTCGGCTACTGGACACCATTAGCTCCAGAGGGGGTGAACGCAGGTTCTTACTGGGCGTCCACCCCCGGAGCCGCGCCGCCGTTCTCCTCACAGAACTAGAAGAACAGAAGACAGAAGTCGTCAGGCGGCAGAAACATTCAGCTTCACGGAGGTAACGCACAGCACTGCAGCTGTGCGTCATTGCTCCCATACACCTCACACGCTCCGGTCACTGTAAGGGTGCAGGGCGCAGGGGGGGGCGCCCTGGACAGCAATATAAACACCTCTTATGGCAAAAGACAATATACATGTACAGGTGGGCACTGTACATGTATATAAAAGAGCCCCAGCCATATTTTTGTAAGTTTGAGCGGGACAGAAGCCCGCCGCCGAGGGGGCGGGGCTTCTCCCTCAGCACTCACGAGCGCCATTTTCTCTCCACAGCATCGCTGAGAGGAAGCTCCCCGGACTCTCCCCTGCTTACTCACGGTGAAGGGGTGTTTAAAAGAGAGGGGGGGGGGGGGGGCACATAATTGGCAGATAACATATTATACAGCGCTGCTGGGGAAAAACATTTTGTGTTGGTCTCCAGGATCATTGCGCTGGGGTGTGTGCTGGCATACTCTCTCTCTGTCTTTCCAAAGGGCCTTGACAGGGATACTGTCTTCAGGAAAGGGGTTCCCTGTGTGTGTGTGTGTGTGAAGTGTGTCGGTACGCGTGTGTCGACATGTTTGACGAGGAAGGCTCGCTTAATGTGGAGGGGGCGTGCTTGAAAGTCATGTCGCCGTCGGCAACGCCGACACCGGAATGGGTGGATATGCTGAATGTCTTGAATGCAAATGTTAATCTATTGCATAAAAGGTTAGACAAGGCAGAAGCTAGGGATCAGTCAGGTAGCCAGTCCATGCCTGTCCCTGTGGCGCCAGGCCCTTCGGGGTCTCAGAAGCGCACCATATCCCAGATCGATGATACAGATACTGACTCTAGTGTCGACTATGAAGATGCAAAATTACAGCCGAAGGTGGCAAAAGGTGTTCGGTACATGATTATTGCCATTAAAGAGGTTTTGCATATTACTGAACCCCCGGTCCCTGACATGAGGGTACACGTGTATAAAGGGAAAAAGCCTGAAGTCACCTTTCCATCCTCATTTGAACTAAGTGAATTGTGCGAAAAGGCTTGGGAATCTCCGGATAGGAGACCACAAGTTCCCAAAAGGATTCTTATGGCGTATCCTTTTCCACAAACTGATAGGATACGCTGGGAATCTTCGCCTAAAGTAGACAAGGCGCTGATACGATACGGCTTCCCTCAAGGAACCTGCTGACCGCAGGCAGGAAATTACCTTGAAGCACATTTACACTCATTCAGGTACTATTGCTAGACCGGCTATGGCGTCGGCCTGGGTTTGTAGTGCGGTTGTGGCATGGGCAGATTCCTTATCTACGGAGATTGACACCTTAGATAGGGATGCTATTTAAATGACCATAGAGCATATCAGAGATGCTGCCTTGTATATGAGAGATGCTCAGAGAGACATTTGTTTATTAAGCTCCAGAATAAATGCTATGTCTATTTCTCTGACGTCCTAGTGGATGCTGGGAACTCCGAAAGGACCATGGGGAATAGCGGCTCCGCAGGAGACTGGGCACAAAAGTAAAAGCTTTAGGACTACCTGGTGTGCACTGGCTCCTCCCCCCATGACCCCCCTCCAAGCCTCAGTTAGATTTTTGTGCCCGAACGAGAAGGGTGCACACTAGGTGGCTCTCCTGAGCTGCTTAGTGAAAAAGTTTAAGTAGGTTTTTTATTTTCAGTGAATCCTGCTGGCAACAGGTTCACTGCACCGTGGGACTAAGGGGAGAAGAAGCGAACTCACCTGCGTGCAGAGTGGATTGGGCTTCTTAGGCTACTGGACATTAGCTCCAGAGGGACGATCACAGGCCATGCCATGGATGGGTCCCAGAGCCGCGCCGCCGGCCCCCTTACAGAGCCAGAAGACAGAAGAGGTCCGGAAAATCGGCGGCAGAAGACGTCCTGTCTTCAGTAAGGTAGCGCACAGCACCGCAGCTGTGCGCCATTGCTCTCAGCACACTTCACACTCCGGTCACTGAGGGTGCAGGGCGCAGGGGGGGGGCGCCCTGAGACGCAATAAAAACACCTTAGATGGCAAAAAATACATCACATATAGCTCCTGGGCTATATGGATGCATTTAACCCCTGCCAATTTTTCCTTAAAAAAGCGGGAGAAAGGCCACCGAGAAGGGGGCGGAGCCTATCTCCTCAGCACACTGGCGCCATTTTCCCTCACAGCTCCGTTGGAGGGAAGCTCCCTGACTCTCCCCTGCAGTCCTGCACTACAGAAACAGGGTAAAACAAGAGAGGGGGGGGGGCACTAATTTGGCAGATAAATCAATACAGCAGCTATATAAGGGAAAAACACTTATATAAGGTTATCCCTGTATATATATAGCGCTCTGGTGTGTGCTGGCAAACTCTCCCTCTGTCTCCCCAAAGGGCTAGTGGGGTCCTGTCCTCTATCAGAGCATTCCCTGTGTGTGTGCTGTGTGTCGGTACGTTGTGTCGACATGTATGACGAGGAAAATGGTATGGAGGCGGAGCAATTGCCTGTAATAGTGATGTCACCCCCTAGGGAGTCGACACCTGACTGGATGGTCTTATGGAAGGAATTACGTGATAGCGTCAGCACTTTACAAAAGACTGTTGACGACATGAGACAGCCGGCAAATCAGTTATTACCTGTACAGGCGTCTCAAACACCGTCAGGGGCTCAAAAGCGCCCGTTACCCCAGATGGTCGACGCAGACCCAGACACGGACACTGACTCCAGTGTCGACGGTGAGGAAACAAACGTATTTTCCAGTAGGGCCACACGTTACATGATCACGGCAATGAAGGAGGTTTTGAACATTTCTGATACTACAAGTACCACAAAAAAGGGTATTATGTGGGGTGTGAAAAAACTACCCGTAGTTTTTCCTGAATCAGATGAATTAAATGAGGTGTGTGATGAAGCGTGGGTTTCCCCCGATAAAAAACTGCTAATTTCTAAAAAATTATTGGCATTATACCCTTTCCCGCCAGAGGTTAGGGCGCGTTGGGAAACACCCCCTAGGGTAGATAAGGCGCTCACACGCTTATCAAAACAAGTGGCGTTACCGTCTCCTGATACGGCCGCCCTCAAGGAACCAGCTGATAGGAAGCTGGAAAATATCCTAAAAAGTATATACACACATACTGGTATTATACTGCGACCAGCAATCGCCTCAGCTTGGATGTGCAGTGCTGGGGTGGCTTGGTCGGATTCCCTGACTGAAAATATTGATACCCTGGACAGGGACAGTATATTATTGACTATAGAGCATTTAAAGGATGCATTTCTATATATGCGAGATGCACAGAGGGATATTTGCACTCTGGCATCAAGAGTAAGTGCGCTGTCCATTTCTGCCAGAAGAGGGTTATGGACGCGACAGTGGTCAGGTGATGCGGATTCCAAACGGCATATGGAAGTATTGCTGTATAAAGGGGAGGAGTTATTTGGGGTCGGTCTATCGGACCTGGTGGCCACGGCAACGGCTGGGAAATCCACCTTTTTACCCCAGGTCACCTCTCAGCAGAAAAAGACACCGTCTTTTCAGGCTCAGTCCTTTCGTCCCCATAAGGGCAAGCGGGCAAAAGGCCACTCATATCTGCCCCGGGGCAGAGGAAGGGGAAAAAGACTGCAGCAGGCAGCCTCTTCCCAGGAACAGAAGCCCTCCCCCGCTTCTGCCAAGTCCTCAGCATAACGCTGGGGCCTTACAAGCGGACTCAGGCACGGTGGGGGCCCGTCTCAAGAATTTCAGCGCGCAGTGGGCTCACTCGCAAGTGGACCCCTGGATCCTGCAGGTAGTATCTCAGGGGTACAAATTGGAATTCGAGACGTCTCCCCCTCGCCGGTTCCTGAAGTCTGCTTTACCAACGTCTCCCTCCGACAGGGAGGCGGTATTGGAAGCCATTCACAAGCTGTATTCCCAGCAGGTGATAATCAAGGTACCCCTCCTACAACAGGGAAAGGGGGATTATTCCACGCTGTTTGTGGTACCGAAGCCGGACGGCTCGGTGAGACCTATTTTAAATCTGAAATCCTTGAACACTTACATACAAAGGTTCAAATTCAAGATGGAGTCACTCAGAGCAGTGATAGCGAACCTGGAAGAAGGGGACTATATGGTGTCTCTGGACATCAAGGATGCTTACCTCCATGTCCCAATTTGCCCTTCTCACCAAGGGTACCTCAGGTTTGTGGTACAGAACTGTCACTATCAGTTTCAGACGCTGCCGTTTGGATTGTCCACGGCACCCCGGGTCTTTACCAAGGTAATGGCCGAAATGATGATTCTTCTTCGAAGAAAAGGCGTCTTAATTATCCCTTACTTGGACGATCTCCTGATAAGGGCAAGGTCCAGGGAACAGTTAGAGGTCGGAGTAGCACTATCTCAAGTAGTACTACGACAGCACGGGTGGATTCTAAATATTCCAAAATCGCAGCTGATTCCGACGACACGTCTGCTGTTCCTAGGGATGATTCTGGACACAGTCCAGAAAAAGGTGTTTCTCCCGGAGGAGAAAGCCAGGGAGTTATCCGAGCTAGTCAGGAACCTCCTAAAACCAGGCCAAGTGTCAGTGCATCAATGCACAAGGGTCCTGGGAAAAATGGTGGTTTCTTACGAAGCGATTCCATTCGGCAGATTCCACGCAAGAACTTTTCAGTGGGATCTGCTGGACAAATGGTCCGGATCGCATCTTCAGATGCATCAGCGGATAACCCTGTCTCCAAGGACAAGGGTGTCTCTCCTGTGGTGGTTGCAAAGTGCTCATCTTCTAGAGGGCCGCAGATTCGGCATTCAGGACTGGGTCCTGGTGACCACGGATGCCAGCCTGAGAGGCTGGGGAGCAGTCACACAGGGAAAAAATTTCCAGGGCTTGTGGTCAAGCATGGAAACGTCATTTCACATAAATATCCTGGAACTAAGGGCCATTTACAATGCCCTAAGTCAAGCAAGGCCTCTGCTTCAGGGTCAGCCGGTGTTGATCCAGTCGGACAACATCACGGCAGTCGCCCACGTAAACAGACAGGGCGGCACAAGAAGCAGGAGGGCAATGACGGAAGTTGCAAGGATTCTTCGCTGGGCGGAAAATCATGTGATAGCACTGTCAGCAGTGTTCATTCCGGGAGTGGACAACTGGGAAGCAGACTTCCTCAGCAGACACGACCTCCACCCGGGGGAGTGGGGACTTCACCCAGAAGTCTTCCACATGATTGTGAACCGTTGGGAAAAACCAAAGGTGGACATGATGGCGTCCCGCCTCAACAAAAAACTCGACAGGTATTGCGCCAGGTCAAGAGACCCTCAGGCAATAGTTGTAGACGATCTGGTAACACCGTGGGTGTACCAGTCAGTGTATGTGTTCCCTCCTCTGCCTCTCATACCCAAGGTACTGAGAATCATAAGAAGGAGAGGAGTAAGGACTATACTCGTGGCTCCGGATTGGCCAAGAAGAACTTGGTACCAGGAACTTCAAGAGATGCTCACGGAGGACCCGTGGCCTCTACCTCTAAGAAAGGACCTGCTCCAGCAGGGACCCTGTCTGTTCCAAGACTTACCGCGGCTGCGTTTGACGGCATGGCGGTTGAACGCCGGATCCTGAAGGAAAAAGGCATTCCGGATGAAGTCATCCCTACCCTGATCAAAGCCAGGAAGGATGTAACTGTGCAACATTATCACCGTATTTGGCGTAAATATGTTGCATGGTGTGAGGCCAGGAAGGCCCCTACAGAGGAATTTCAACTGGGTCGTTTCCTGCATTTCCTGCAAACAGGACTGTCTATGGGCCTAAAATTAGGGTCCATTAAGGTTCAAATTTCGGCCCTGTCGATTTTCTTCCAGAAAGAACTAGCTTCAGTTCCTGAAGTTCAGACGTTTGTCAAGGGGGGTACTGCATATACAGCCTCCTTTTGTGCCTCCAGTGGCACCTTGGGATCTCAATGTAGTTTTGGGGTTCCTAAAATCACATTGGTTTGAACCACTCACCACTGTGGACTTAAAATATCTCACATGGAAAGTGGTTATGCTGTTAGCCCTGGCTTCAGCCAGGCGTGTCTCAGAATTGGCGGCTTTATCCTATAAAAGCCCTTACCTGATTTTTCATACGGACAGGGCAGAATTGAGGACTCGTCCTCAATTTCTCCCTAAGGTGGTTTCAGCGTTTCACTTAAACCAGCCTATTGTGGTACCTGCGGCTACTAGGGACTTGGAGGATTCCAAGTTGCTGGACGTAGTCAGGGCCCTGAAAATATATGTTTCCAGGACGGCTGGAGTCAGAAAATCTGACTCGCTGTTTATCCTGTATGCACCCAACAAGCTGGGTGCTCCTGCTTCTAAGCAGACTATTGCTCGTTGGATTTGTAGTACAATTCAGCTTGCACATTCTGTGGCAGGCCTGCCACAGCCAAAATCTGTAAAAGCCCATTCCACAAGGAAAGTGGGCTCATCTTGGGCGGCTGCCCGAGGGGTCTCGGCTTTACAACTTTGCCGAGCAGCTACTTGGTCAGGGGCAAACACGTTTGCTAAATTCTACAAATTTGATACCCTGGCTGAGGAGGACCTGGAGTTCTCTCATTCGGTGCTGCAGAGTCATCCGCACTCTCCCGCCCGTTTGGGAGCTTTGGTATAATCCCCATGGTACTTTCGGAGTTCCCAGCATCCACTAGGACGTCAGAGAAAATAAGAATTTACTTACCGATAATTCTATTTCTCATAGTCCGTAGTGGATGCTGGGCGCCCATCCCAAGTGCGGATTGTCTGCAATACTTGTACATAGTTATTGTTACAAAAATCGGGTTATTATTGTTGTGAGCCATCTTTCAGAGGCTCCTCTGTTATCATGCTGTTAACTGGGTTCAGATCACAAGTTGTACGGTGTGATTGGTGTGGCTGGTATGAGTCTTACCCGGGATTCAAAATCCTTCCTTATTGTGTACGCTCGTCCGGGCACAGTGTCCTAACTGAGGCTTGGAGGGGGGTCATGGGGGGAGGAGCCAGTGCACACCAGGTAGTCCTAAAGCTTTTACTTTTGTACCCAGTCTCCTGCGGAGCCGCTATTCCCCATGGTCCTTTCGGAGTTCCCAGCATCCACTACGGACTATGAGAAATAGAATTATCGGTAAGTAAATTCTTATTTTCTGCTAGGCGGCTCTTGTGGACCCGACAGTGGACGGGAGATGCCGATTCAATGCGGCATATGGAGTCCTTGCCTTACAAAGGGGAGGAGTTGTTTGGAGACGGCCTCTCGGACCTTGTCTCTACGGCTGGTAAGTCGAATTTCTTACCTTATGTCCCCCCGCAGCGTACAAAAAAGGCACCTCATTATCAAATGCAGTCCTTTCGTTCCAATAAAAACAAAAAGGTACGGTGATCGTCCTTTGTTGCCAGAGGGAAAGGTAGGGGAAAGAAGCTGCACACAGCTAGTTCCCAAGAGCAAAAGTCCTCCCCTGCCTCTGCAAAGTCCACCGCATGACGCTGGGGCTTCCCGGGGGGAGGCAGATCTAGTGGGGGCTCGTCTTCGGTTTTTCAGCCACGTCTGGGTTCACTCGCAGGTGGATCCCTGGGCATTAGAGATTGTTTCTCAGGGATACAGGCTGGAATTCGAAGACTTGCCTCCTCGCCGGTTTTTCAAATCGGCTCTGCCGGCTTCCCCGTCAGAGAGGGAGCTAGTGTTGGCGGCAATCCAAAAATTGTATATTCAACAGGTGATTGTCACAGTTCCTCATCTCCAGCAAGGAGAGGGATATTACCCGACCCTGTTTGTGGTTCCGAAACCGGACGGTTCGGTCAGACCCATTTTAAACCATTTTAAACCATTTTAAACCTAAAATCTCTGAACCTGTACTTGAAGAGGTTCAAGTAAAAGATGAAATCACTCAGGGCGGTCATCGCCAGCCTGGAGGGGGGGATTGGATGGTGTCCCTGGACATAAAGGATGCATACATTCATGTTCCGATATTCCCCCCTCATCAGGCGTTCCTGAGATTTGCAGTGCAGGACTGTCACTACCAATTTCAGACGTTGCCGTTTGGGCTTTCCACGGGCCCGAGGATTTTCACCAAGGTAATGGCGGAAATGATGGTGCTCCTGCGCAGGCAGGGGGTCACAATTATCCCATACTTGGACGATCTCCTCATAAAGGCGAGATCTCGGGAGAAGTTGCTGGACAGTGTGTCTCTGTCCATGAAGACGTTGCAGATACACGGCTGGATTCTCAATATACCGAAGTCCCAGCTAGTCCCTACAACGCGTCTGACCTTTTTGGGCCTGGTTCTAGACACATACCAGAAAAAGGTTTTTCTTCCGATCGAAAAGATTCATGAGCTCATAGCCATGGTCAGGAACCTCTTAAAACCAAAAAAGGTTTCAGTGCACCATTGCACATGGGTCCTGGGGAAGATGGTGGCTTCATACGAGGCCATCCCTTTCGGCAGGTTCCATGCGAGGACCTTTCAATGGGACCTATTGGACAAGTGGTCCGGGTCCCATTTACGAATGCATCAAAGGATCACCCTGTCTCCCAGGACCGGGGTCTCTTTCCTGTGGTGGCTGAACAGTGCTCACCTGCTAGAGGGTCGCAGGTTCGGCATTCAGGACTGGGTTCTGGTGACCACGGACGCAAGCCTCTGAGGCTGGGGAGCAGTAACACTGGGAAGAAATTTCCAAGGTCTCTGGTCAAACCTAGAGACTTGTCTCCACATCAACGTCCTGGAGTTGAGGGCCATAAACAACGCCCTGTGTCAAGCGGAGGAATTGCTTCGGAGAAAACCGGTTCTGATTCAGTCGGACAACGTCACGGCAGTGGCTCATATAAACCGGCAAGGCGGAACAAGGAGCAGAGTGGCCATGGCAGAAGCGACCAGGATTCTACGCTGGGCGGAAGGCCATGTAAGCGCACTATCAGCAGTGTTCATCCCGGGGGTGGACAACTGGGAGGCGGACTTCCTCAGCAGGCACGACCTGCATCCGGGAGAGTGGGGACTTCATCAAGTAGTCTTCGCACAGATCACGGATCGAAGGGGACTGCCTCAAATCGACATGATGGCATCCCGTCTCAACAAAAAGCTAAAGCGGTATTGCGCCAGATCAAGGGACCCTCAGGCGGTAGCGGTAGACGCTCTGGTGACACCTTGGGTGTTCAGATCGGTCTATGTGTTTCCTCCTCTTCCTCTCATACCCAAAGTGTTGAGAATAATAAGAATGAGCAGGGTCAGAACAATCCTCATTGTTCGAGATTGGCCGCGGAGGACTTGGTATCCGGAGCTGCAAGAGTTGCTCACAGAAGATCCGTGGCCTCTTTCTCTAAGGCAGGACCTGCTGCGGCAGGGGCCCTGTCTGTTCCAAGACTTACCGCGGCTGCGTTTGCTGGCATGGCGGTTGAACGCCGGATCCTAGCGGAAAAAGGAATTCCGGAGTAAGTCATTCCTACCCTGATCAAGGCTAGGAAAGACGTGACGTTAAAACATTATCACCGTATATGGCGGAAATATGTTTCTTGGTGTGAGGCCAGAGCTGCTCCTACGGAGGAGTTCCATTTGGGCCGTCTGCTTCACTTCCTTTAAACAGGAGTGACTTTGGGCCTAAAATTAGGGTCCATAAAGGTCCAAATTTCGGCCTTATCCATTTTCTTTCAAAGAGAATTAGCCTCTCTTCCTGAAGTACAGACTTTTGTGAAGGGGGTGCTGCATATTCAGCCTCCCTTTGTGCCTCCGGTGGCGCCTTGGGATCTTAACGTGGTGTTACGTTTCCTCAAGTCACCTTGGTTTGAACCACTCAAAACTGTGGAGTTGAAATACCTCACGTGGAAAGTGTTCATGTTGTTGGCATTGGCTTCGGCTAGACGTGTTTCAGAATTGGCGGCTTTATCACATAAAAGCCCATACTTGGTTTTTCACGTGGATAGGGCAGAGTTGAGGACTCGTCCTCAATTTCTGCCAAAGGTTGTCTCATCTTTTCATATGAACCAACCTATTGTCGTGCCTGTAGCTACATGGGACTTGGAGGATTCCGAGTCCCTGGATGTTGTCAGGGCTTTGAAGATTTATGTGACCAGAACGGCTAGAATCAGGAAGACTGAAGCTTTGTTTGTTCTGTATGCGGCCAACAAGGTTGGCGCTCCTGCTTCAAAGCAGACTATTGCTCGCTGGATCTGTAACACAATTCAGCAGGCGCATTCTACGGCAGGATTGCCGTTACCTAAATCGGTTAAGGCCCATTCCATTAGGAAAGTGGGCTCTTCTTGGGCGGCTGCCCGAGGGGTCTCTGCATTACAGTTGTGCCGAGCAGCTACTTGGTCGGGGTCTAACACCTTTGCAAAGTTCTATAAGTTTGATACCCTGGCTAAGGAGGAACTCCTGTTTGCTCAATCGGTGCTGCAGAGTCATCCGCACACTCCCGCCCGTTTGGGAGCTTTGGTATAATCCCCATGGTCCTTACGGAGTCCCAGCATCCTCAAGGACGTTAGAGAAAATAAGATTTTACTTACCGGTAAATCTATTTCTCGTAGTCCGTAGAGGATGCTGGGCGCCCGTCCCATGTGCGGACTTCTTCTGCAAGACTTGTATATAGTTATTGCTTACATAAGGGTTATGTTATAGTTTATCGGTTGAACCGTGGCTATGTTGTTGTTCATACTGTTAACTGGGTAGTTTATCACAAGTTATACGGTGTGATTGGTGTGGCTGGTTTGGATCTCGCCCTTAGATTTACAAAAATCCTTCCTCGTACTGTCCATCTCCTCTGGGCACAGTTTCCCTAACTGAGGTCTGGAGGAGGGGCATAGAGGGAGGAGCCAGTGCACACCCAGAGTCCAAAGCTTTCTTAAAGTGCCCTATCTCCTGCGGAGCCCGTCTATTCCCCATGGTCCTTACGGAGTCCCAGCATCCTCTACGGACTACGAGAAATAGATTTACCGGTAAGTAAAATCTTATTTTTGTCGTTGAAGTTCCGAAAACACGTACCCAGTTCCTTCAAGTTAAGAGGAAACTTTGTGACCACCAAATGCAGTACTCCATGCTTTTTCCGGCTCGTTTGCGTGTTGTACATGATGGTTCTACCCACTTTTTCAATACTCCACAAGAAGCTGAAGCTTGGCTAGACCGCAGACCCCATGCTCCGAACTGATGTTGGCTTTTTGTGTATTTTTTCTTTATAGCTCATAATATTGTCTGCTGTTTCTCTTTGGGGGAAACAAAAAAAAAAAACAAAAAAAAAAAAATATATATATATATATATATATATATATATAGAGTATGGTTGCGGGCGGCACTCTCGGCGCAAATGAAGACAGACACGTAAGTCTTTAAGTCATCAACGTTTCAATGTCCAGAGTGACATTTTCGTCAGGATAATTATCCTGACGAAAATGTCACTCTGGACATTGAAACGTTGATGACTTAAAGACTTACGTGTCTGTCTTCATTTGCGCCGAGAGTGCCGCCCGCAACCATACTCTATACTATTGGATACAGGTACACTGTATATCCCGGGGAGGGCACCGGCATTACAACTATTGATACCATCTTTTAGGGGACTTGGGAGTGCCGTCGACCCTGCTTACCTATATATATATATATATATATTTATTTATTTTGTATACTGGTGTGTTTCTCATTGCTACTTTTCCATATTGTACTGTTTACTATGTATGGGAATTGTATTTCTCCTTGGAGCTGATTGCTAGGCTATAGTTCTTGTAGAGGTGATATTTGCCTCTATACCCCATGGGTTGTTTCTACCTTTTCTGTTTCCAAGTGTATCTACGTTCTCATGGATATACAGGGTGGGGGCTGGTTGGGTTGGGTTTTCTTTTTTTATGTATATGTGCTTGTGTTAATGTGTTCTATATTAATTTTCTTGTATTGTGACCGCATTTTTTTTTTCTTTTTTTTTTTTTATATGTATGTATGTGGTTATTTTACTATGAGACTGTATGTCTTGTTTTCTCTTCTGCTTCTTTGCTATCTCAGCTCCTCCTTTTGACACACATTCCTTTGCTGGAATGTGCGGGGCCTGAACGACTGCATTAAACGTGCTCTAGTCCTCTCGCAGGTTAAAAAATACAGGACAGATGTTGTGTGCCTCTCCGAACCCCATCTTACTGGTACTAGAACCCTGGCGCTTAAGAAACACTGGGTTGGCCTCATGTATCACTCCCACCTTTTCTAATAATGCTAGGGGTGTTTCTATATTGGTTAGGAAGACTGTTATCTTTCATCTTGTACATAGTCAAATTGACCAATATGACAGGTATGTCTTTCTCAGAGCTTATGTTAATCGTATGCTTATACATATCTTGGCTGTCTATGTTCCCCTTCCGTATAATAATTAGGTCTTGAGACATGATATGTAATTGATTGCAACTTCCCCATCTGGACCGCTTCTTTGTATAGGAGATTTTAACAATGTATTGGATAGGGTTTTAGTCAAATGGAGCGAGCTTTCTAATTCTTTATCTGCTACCCCTACGCCATTTGCAAAATTACTAGATGAACTTGGGCTTGTTGATATTTGTAGGTTGAGACACCCCCTATGGGTGCAATACTCCTGTCACTCGGATAGTTTTCACACATTATCAAGGATAGATTTGGCTTTAGGGGGTCATTCCAAGTTGATCGCTCGCTAGCTACTTTTTGCAGCTGTGCAAATGCATAGTCACCGCCCACTAGGGAGTGTATATTTGCTGTGCAAGTGTGATCGCATGTGCAGCCGAGCAGTACAAAAATAGTTTGTGCAGTTTCTGAGTAGCTCAGAACTTACTCAACCCTTGCGATCACTTCAGCTTTTACGGTCCCAGAATTGACGTCAGACACCCACCCTACAAACACTTGAACATGCCTGCGTTTTTCCAAACACTCCCAGAAAACGGTCAGTTGACACCCATAAACGCCTACTTCCTGTCAATCTCCTTGCGATCGGCTGTGCGAATGGATTCTTCGTTAAATCCATCGCCCAGCAACGATCCGCTTTGTACCCGTACGACGCACCTGCGCATTGCAGTGCATGCGCAGTGGTGACCTGATCGCTGCACTGCGAAAAACGGCAACGTGCGATCAGGTCGGAATGACCCTCTTAGTCTCCCCTTATATTGCCCCTAGTATAATTGATATCCAGTATTTGCAGAGGGTTATCTCTGATCACTCCCCTGCGTTGGTGATTATAGATTCTCTTCCTGTACAAGCAGCCAAAATGTGGGAGTTAAATCCCATTTGGTTATCCTTGCTGAGTGATACTGCTTCATTGATTAATGAATGGACTAACTTTAATTTGAATAATGCCTCCTATCTGGACCCACTCCTTAAACATGAAACCTTTTAATGCCTCACTACGGGGTTCTTTCATAAAATGGGTAGCTAACATGAAAAAATCTAGCAGAGAGGAAGAATTACGATTGGAACATACCTGTTGTCAACATGAAAATACTTATCTTTTAACTAGAACCCTTACTGATCATACACAGTGGGACCTGGCTAGGAAGGCCTGGTCTGATCATTTGCTTGACAAATCCAATCTGACACGTGTGGTAGCTATTTGGCTTATCTCTCTAGGGAGGATAGAGTAGGGGGTTCCATCTAACAGATTTGTGATCCGCAAGGTATATCGTATTTCACTACTCCTAAAATTCCTCAGGTTTTTCTATAATTTTTTACTCCTCACTGTATCCATCCAGGAAGATGTACACCTCATTACTATTGCAGTATCTCTCTCATATTAATTTACCTGCTTATCACAACATTGAATTTTTTTTTTTGTGGGCTAGTGTCCCCTCTGAGGAGGCTGAGGCCAGCTATTGCCTCCTTCCCTAATAAAAAAGCTCCAGGCTGTGGCAGCATACATGTTGAAGTTTATAAACAATATCGAGATAATGTCCCTTATTTTTTAAAACTATTTACTGCTCTGTTTGACAGTGGTCATTTGCCACCTTCTATATCAGAAGCGATTATTGTGGTGATACTTAAGCCGGGTAAAGATCCTACAGCTCCAGATTCTTACCGCCCAATCTCCTTATTTAGCCAAAATGTTTGCTAAAATCCTTGCCACTCGTCTTAATACTGTTATTACCTCCATTATCCATGACAATCAGGCAAGGTTTATGCTAGGCAAGTCTACACTCCAAAACCTGAGGAGGCTGTTTCGTCACCTGCAGAGGGAGGATTATTTGGAGTCAGAGGCGGTGGTGGTTTCCTTGTATGCCTCCAAGGCCTTTCACTCAGTGGAATGGAACTATTTGTGGGTGGTTCTTAGAAAATTTGCTTTTGGCCCCAATTTTATTCACTGGATCCAACTGCAAAAATGGTTTGCTAAATCCTCTCCTAACTTGTATAGCCGGCGTGCTTTGGATAATATGGTCTCCGGTCATGAAAGGTTTACATATAGATCTAGAGGTATCCTATCTCAATATTTTAACTAATGGGATAGGTGGAACACCTCCTGCCTGGCCGTAGATACGATGCTTTCTGTCGAATTTTTTAACTAATTGTGGACTGGGATAGGGCTGTTTCTTAGAGGACTTCTGATGTGATTCTTTTTCCTTCCCTTTTTATTTATTACTCCCCTCTCAGCGTCATCCTCCTGACTAGGGAGGCCAATCCCGGGCCGTTTTTCCAATCCCGGGGACCGGGATTGAAATATGCTCAATCCCGGGATTGTACTGTGTATGTATAATAAATATATATATATATATATATATATATATATATATATATATATATATATATAATATATTATGGTACATACAGCCTGGCACTCTGCTTCAGGGAATAAAGTGATGGAAGCGATGGGATAAATTAATGCTGTAGCACTCTGAGTCGTTTAAACATCACAGGTGTACTGAAAAAAATCATGATGTGATTTTTCCAATACACCTTTGATGTTTAAAAGCCTCAGAGTGCTGCAGAATTAATTATATATATATATATAATACTCACTATGGAGTAGAGGGGTCACTGAGGTCCAGAGGCAGGCAGCAGGGCAGCGCAGCGTGAGTATCACTCACAGTGCACCTGCTTTAGAGTCCTCTTTACTTTCAAATTGTGGCGGGCAGGAGGGCTGGCTGGCAGGCAGGCGCATTGGAGGGCGGAAGGAGCGGCAATGGCTGAAGGGGCTGTGCAGCGTGACCTCGCGGACATCATGCCGCACACAGCAGGGCAGCCGGGGCCGGGCAGCGTCTGAGGCTGAGCCGAGCGCTAGTGCTCAGCAGCGCTGCCCGGTCAAGAATCAGTAGTGCGCATGCGCACGTGAATCCCGGGATTGAAGGCTCCAATCCCGGGATTCAAATCCCGGCATTTTTGGCCTCAAATCCCGGGATTCCGCCGATCCCGGGATTGGCCACCCTACTCCTGACATAATGGTCATTGCTAGATGTCTGCTGCTCAATATTGTGCCTCATTTGTATGATTTTGCATAATACAATAGGACTCCGCAGTCTCTATTCATTTTGACTTAACTGGTGACTCCATGCCTGGTAAATAACCACCAATTGATTTTTGTTGTCAATGTTACGTTCTTTATTCATATACATATACTGTACACTGATACGAGCACTGTATGTTATGTATTGAGGTTTTTTCTTTTTTTCTTTTCTATTTTGCTATGTTTGTCATTCATGGAAAACTGAAAAAATGTATGCAAATTAAAAATAAATAAATAAACATTTTATATATATATATATATATATATATATATATATATATCTATCTATCCGTCAACTGCTCCAATGGTGCTTATATAGTAACAGCTCTTATTTCAAAAGATTTGTATGAAGAGTGTTTAGAGCGCTTGACAATGTGTGTAAATATGTGTTTACGCAAAACCTGTATGGAAGGTTTTCATACAGGTGGAAGGTAGGAGATGTGGCGTGTATTAGCGGAGCGAAGAGGATGGGTGGGAGTGTAAAGGGAGATAAGCTTAGAGATGTAAATGGAAGAGGAGTGGATGAGGGTGCTGTAAGCGAGTTAAGTTTGATTTGGATTCTGAAAGATAAGGGAAGCCAGTGAAGGGCTTGTAGAGGAGGGGACATGGACGTAGTACTTTGAGGAAGATGAGATGGGCTGCAGCATTGAGGATAGATTGGACTGTAGAGAGGCATTTGTCAGGGATGCAAGTTAGGAGGCGATTACAGTAGTCCAGTCTGAAAATGACTAGTGAGTGGATAATGGTCTTAGTAGCATCCTGGGTGACGAAGGGTCTGATTCTGGAAATATTTTTGAGGAAAATGGCAGGTTTGGGAGAAGTGCTGAATGTGGTTTGAAGGAGAGGGAGAAGTCAAGGATGAGGGCCAAAACTTCCTCACCAGATGCATGGGAGAAAGATGTCAGAGTTGGTAAGAGGGATGAGTAGGTGTGGTAAAGTATAGGAGGTGGCTTGTTTCTATGGTCTGGTGGGATATGCTGTCCTTACGTATGGAGTCAATCTTGGATGTGAAATAAGTGGCAAAGTCAAGAGCAGACAATGAGGAGATGAGGTGGGGGTGGAAAGAGGAGGGAGGCACCTTGGGTTGAAAGACTGGAGATGAGATTCTTGAAGTTTGACTGTTTAGTGTGGTAAAGGGCAGCACTAAAGGATGAGGGCATACGTTACATACATTTGAAATGGAGATAATCTGCCTTAGAGCGTGATTTCCTCCACTGTAGCTCGGCAGTACGTGAGCGTTTTTGAAGATACTTGGGTGTGCCAGGATTAAAGTTTTAATCTGCGAGGGTGAATAGTGGTTGGGGGAGCGATAAAGTCAAGAGCAGAAGTAAGGGGTGCATTGTATAGTAGAGTTGCTTGTTCAGGGCATGATGGAGAATAGGAGAGAGAAGTGAGTCGAACAGGGAGGAAAGGGATGAGGTGGAAATAGCCTCAATGTTACGCTTAGTGATGGTAGCCTTAGGGTAGAGATGGGGAAGCAGAGATAGATAAGTTAAGAGAGAGCAGATGGTGGTCAGAGAGGGGAAAAGGGGACTTGGAGAAATCAGAAATGTCACATCGGTGAGTGAAAACCAGATGCAGTGAGCTCCCATTCACATGAGAGGGTGAGGAGGTCCACTGGGAGAGACCAAGTGAAGAGGTGCGGTTAAGGAGTTTAAAGGCAGGGTATTTTATGGGGTTATCTATACTAATTCAAGCAACAATCTGTATGTTCTTGATGGTAGATTGCAATGAAGAATATTAATTTAATAGGAATATTAAAAGGGTGTTCTGCCTTCAGACACTTTAATGTAATGATTTTTATATGCCCTTAAGCTTTTACTGGAAAACAAAAAATGAACCAGTGTTTAAGCTTTGTAGCACTCTGTTTCCATGGTATAAAGGTTTAGGTCATTGGTTCCCAAATTTTATTGCATCACGGCACCCTAGAGTGTCAGCATTTTTGTCACTGCACCCCTAGAATAAAGCTTATAATTTATATATTTTAGAAAAAAAATATTTAAATTAAGTGAATTGTACCTGCCAGTCATCCTTAGGCTCAGTTATGTAGTGGTGTACAGTTTGTTTCTGTTTGTCCACATGTTCTATTATTGTCAGCCACTAGCACTGGTTTTTCCTATCACTTGAACATAAATTTGGTTTGGTCCTGGACCCCACCAACTAATGCATCCCTGCAAGAACCTCGCATCACGCCAGGGTGCCTAGGCACACCGTTTGGGAACCACTGGTTCAGGTAAAAGGCTTTATTTAGTTTCCCATTAGATTTGATACAACTGTATTCAATGCCCAAATCTGCCTTGATCCATTTCCAAGGGTTGTATAGAAGTCTTGGTGCAAACGCAGAAGGAAGGGATACATTTATTTAATTTGTTGGCAAGCATATACAAATCATTACATTCCAGCTGTCTGTCTCCTTTGCACTACCTTGGGGTCACTAGGACAACTTGTCACACATTCTACCCCAACCCCACTCTTTTTTTTTTTTTTTTTCTTTGCTTTGTTTGTCACTGTAGTGGTAAATTAGATTTATAGAAAGTTTTTCCTTTATTCCCATAGCCGAGGTGAAGAGAGTAGGGGATACGCTCCTCGGAATGGCCACCCAATGTGTGCAGGTGAAAAATGTAGTGAAAACCTCTCCACAGACGCTCTCCAATTTATGTCTGAAGATTAATGCAAAGCTAGGAGGCATAAACAACGTGCTGGTCCCTCATCAACGGTAAGCTTGGTTTGCCTTTGAGCTTTAGTCACTGTTGTAGCACAATGTCTTTGTACAGCTGTAAAATTGGGGTTGTAAGTGCGCAACTGCTGTGTACTTTTTGTATGGAAGACAGTGTAATATACAGATTAACTCTTGTCAGGAGCAGAGTTGACTGTTATAACCATTTCTTCATGTATTGTGTAATGCTGACATGAAAGCTACTAGTGTCCATCCCAGCCCCACAGCATTTATATTAGTGTTCATTCTAGCACCCTGCACCTTTCAAAATCCGTGCAGTTCCTCTTTCCTGCCTGGGTTGTGTCTCTGCTCTGGTGCTTCTCAGCACACTGATCTGTTACTCAGTGCTGTGATACAGACCTGTGTGTGCTGAGAAGCACCAGAGCAGAGAGCGACACCCCAGGCAGGAAAAAGGAACTACACAGGATTTGAAAGGGGCAGGGTGCTAGAATGAACACTATATATTATAACATACAGCAAGCTTTGTCAGCACAGCCTGTATTTATTCTTGAAGGAACTAGAGTAACGTAAATGACAGATCTATTAAATGTTCAAAAGTGTTTAAAGGAGGAACTTTAAAACACTTACACCTGGAGTAGAATACTTGAGAAAATTGTTTTTAAAAATATAATCAGATGGCCCGTGTAGAAATTATCTTAGTCTATTAGATTCAAAGGACAATCGACAGAGCTGAAGAAATATATAGAACAATGTAAACTAAATAAAATGCAAAATATAAAAAGAGGAGGTAGAGCTTATCTTGTTGTAGGAGGTTGGTGAGGGAAACCTAATGTGTTTCGTCCCTAAGACTTCATCAAGGGGTAAAGGTGTGGTAGTGCAGGGCTCATATTTATACCACCAGTAAACTAGTAAATCATTATGAAGGTGTGTACAAACAGTGAGATCCTTGCTATGCCCGATTTTGACTATGCGATTTCTATTGAATTTCCGCAGAGCCCAGATTGCACAGATAGCCAAAATCGTACATAGACAAAATGTAAAGCAAAGACAGTCAAAATCTGGACTAAGTGGCAATTTGGACTATACTTTGTACTAGATAGTACACTAGATAGTCAAGATTGACTTGCCTGCACATCTGTCTAGCCTTACGATACCGACCCCGCGGGAGCGTGCATCAGGATCTAATTTGTATCGCAGGCTGCCTAACACCTTGAGATGTGCACTAACTTTTCATAAGATTTTGACTGTATAGTCAAAATCTTACAGATGTATCTCACCGTGTGTGTACACCTTAACATTACTTCCTTTTTCATATTAATTGTAAAAGTATACAAAATTTCTCTATAATAGTCTGTACATAGCGAACAAGCAGATATATCCTATACATTTAGGAATCTCAAAAAAACTATTGCCGATTTCAGTAAAAAAGTATTTTAAAACTTTTTGTCTCTTAATAGTGTGGTACTTCCGCCACACTTCTAACATACATTTACATTGTGATTCTAGAAAGCTGCTCTTGTGTTTTGTATCTGCAGTCCCTCAGTGTTTCAGCAACCAGTTATATTCCTGGGTGCAGATGTAACTCATCCCCCAGCCGGTGATGGCAAGAAACCATCTATTGCTGCTGTAGTGGGCAGTATGGATGGTCATCCTAGTCGGTATTGTGCTACTGTGCGTGTGCAGACTTCTCGCCAGGAGACTTCGCAAGAGCTGTTGTACAGTCAGGAAGTCATTCAGGATCTTAGCAACATGGTTCGGGAACTCCTCATCCAGTTTTACAAATCCACTCGCTTCAAGCCCACCCGCATAATCTACTATCGAGGGGGTGTTTCCGAAGGGCAGATGAAGCAGGTGAGTGACGTCATTCATATAACGGTCATTGTGACTAGCGTTCAGGTGTTTTTTTAGCATCCTTGATGTTCAGATTGAGCAATAGCTTTTAGTACAGTTCTGGGGCCTCCCACATGTAGATGACTCCTCCATAGATTTGTACAATATTTGATATGTTTTGTTTTTCCCCACAATACATATCTCATGCATATCTCATGCTTAGAAAAAATTCTTTGCTATTACCAGTCTTTTTAGCTAGTTACAAGTTTTAATACAAAAATCCAATGTAACAAAAATAGTTTTGTTTAACGATAATCATATGGACTACGTTGGACCCTGGAGGACATATAGTCTCCTCTAGGTGTTCGAACTTCAAAAATTTTTATGTCTTCAGCTACTGTGTGTAGCATTTTGAAAGCTTTGTTGCTAGCGGTTGGTGGGCTGCCTGATAACCAAAGTGGCCAGGGATTGGTCTCGTCCAGGCGCAAGTGCCTTCTCCTGCCCAGTGCTGTTGAAGATGGAAAGCTGCGTCTGGCTTCCACTTTGGGTACTGGGAACAGCAGAGCCTTTGGCTCCTCCTGGGTAGCTAGGTCAGGTGGGAGCAGCCTCTGTTAAGGCATCCCTCTCACTAGGCACTGGATACTGCCAAGGGTGCTGTCCTCCAGGTGACTCTTGGAAGAACATTTTATATTGACGGTCATACAGTTCCTCCTTCTTCTGGTTTTCTGATGCTTGGTTACCTAAGTGAGAGCATCACACATCACTCTGGCTTAAGCATTTTGCTATGGCTGTGCTGAGGCTTAAACATCAGATATGTAAAAGTGAGAGTACCAATTTCCCACCTGGACTCCAAATAAGCAATTTTATATAGAGAACGAAACATGCCAGGCCACATCACAGCTATGAAAGCATTGTGACACAGTTGGTTGCATGACTCCGATGCAGTTGGAATACCGGTTTACTTCAGTATTTGGAGCAATCTAGTCCTATGCATTACTAAAGGTCTGTCTGTTTCAAGCTAACTTGGCTCATTTACATTAGCAGAGTGCAGGTGCTTTTTTTGCACTGATGCACCAGTTATGTATTAATACATGAATGCATAGGCAAAGTTTGCTTTACAGTTTGAGATAAGCCACATATGTTTTTACTTATGGACTCACACATACAAGTGAAATGTTACTTTATAGACCGTGAAGGAGAATGTTGAACCTCTGTAACTAAACACCTTCCATACATATGTATGAATCCCTGATATGAGCAGTGTCATTAGTCCATGCCATCTAGTGAGAGACTGATTTATCACAGGATATTTTAAGCTAACTCTTTTGGGGAATGCACTTGCTGAAAGTTAGTGTACTTTGTATGACTCAAATAGTGCTTGCTACTTTATTAAAAATAAACTGAACTATCTTGTAGGTTGCATGGCCAGAACTCATGGCTATACGGAAAGCCTGCATTAGCCTGGAAGAGGATTACAGACCAGGAATTACATACATTGTTGTGCAGAAAAGGCATCATACTAGACTCTTTTGTGCTGACAAAACAGAGAGGGTACGTATGTACTACTAAACATATAATGCAGCTGCCTACATTGCCAGCTAATTCTACAACCTAATCTACTGAAAACTATTCACACAAGTATTTAGTCTCTTAAAAGGTGTTGTTTTTTTTTGTGTGTTTTATGCATGCCCCGTTCAGACCGCCTGAGGCGGGTCACACCCGGGAGCCTTACACAGGAGCTTTGAGGGTGTGACCCGCCTCAGGCCCCCCGCCACCGCTGTCTGCAACCCAGCATATTGCTGTGTTGGTGACGGTGCTTGGAGAGAACATGATCTCCAGGAGCCGCCCATCTACACAGAGTGAGCGGGAAACCAGTCTTATCGACCTGGCTCCTGTTCACAACGCACAGCGAGCCGGGTTGAACACAAGTTCAACCACGGTCGCTACCCTGGCACCTTTCAGACCGCACATGAACACGGGTTATGCGCTCTCAGGTGCAATAGCCGTGTTCAAATCTGGCGGTCTGAAAGGTGTACCAGTAGCTGGTGTCTGTCAAACAAAAGATTAAAACTTCTGTTTACTTACTGTACTTTTATGCCCTATGGGTGAGATGTATCAAACATTGGAGAGGGATAAAGTACCAGCCAATCAACTTCTAACTACCATGTTACAGACTGTGTTTGAAAAAATGGCAGGTAGGAGCTGGTTGCTTGGTTTTCTCTCTCCAAGCTTTGATACATCGGCCCCTATGGCTGTTTGTTTAATGACATTTATAAACCATATGACCTGATTTGAAAACTGATGTTGAATCTGTTTATAATATGAAGATACCAGTATGATGTTTTTTTTTTTGGTCTTTGTTTGGTTTCCTCTTAGGTGGGGAAGAGTGGGAATGTACCAGCTGGAACTACAGTCGACAGCACCATAACACATCCATCAGAATTTGACTTCTATCTCTGTAGCCATGCTGGTATTCAGGTATAGCAATTAAACCATCTAATTGGTCATCTAGAATTGTGATTTAACATTCATCACGTAGCAGAGACCACCTTGGGATATTGCGTATTTTATTTTGTGATAATGGCAATTATGCTTTTCCAGGGAACAAGTCGCCCATCTCATTACCAGGTTCTCTGGGATGATAACTGCTTTACAGCTGACGAACTCCAGCTCTTAACTTACCAGCTGTGCCACACATATGTTCGATGTACACGTTCAGTCTCCATCCCTGCACCTGCTTATTATGCTCGGCTGGTGGCTTTCAGGGCAAGATACCATCTTGTGGACAAGGATCATGACAGGTGAGCCCCTATACCGTCCTGTAATTCAGATGGTCTGTGCTAAAAGGTGTTTCTCTAACGTCCTAGTGGATGCTGGGCACTCCGTAAGGACCATGGGGAATAGCGGGCTCCGAAGGAGGCTGGGCACTCTAGAAAGATCTTAGACTACCTGGTGTGCACTGGCTCCTCCCACTATGACCCTCCTCCAAGCCTCAGTTAGATTTCGTGCCCGGCCGAGGTTGGATGCACACTAGGGGCTCTCCTGAGCTCTTAGAAAGTTATAGTCTTAGAATTTGTTTTTTTCAGTGAGACCTGCTGGCAACAGGCTCACTGCAGCGAGGGACTAAGGGGAGAAGAAGCGAACTCGCCTGCTTGCAGCCGGATTGGGCTTCTTAGACTACTGGACACCATTAGCTCCAGAGGGATCGACCGCAGGCCCAGCCTTGATGTTCGGTCCCGGAGCCGCGCCGCCGTCCCCCTTACAGAGCCAGAAGCAGGAAGATGGTCCGGAAAATCGGCGGCATGAAGACATCCTGTCTTCACCAAGGTAGCGCACAGCACTGCAGCTGTGCGCCATTGCTCCTCATACACACTTCACACTCCGGTCACTGAGGGTGCAGGGCGCTGGGGGGGGGGCGCCCTGAGGCAGCAATAAAAACACCTTGGCTGGCTAAAATACCTCAATATATAGCCCCTGGGGCTATATATGAGGTAAATACCCCTGCCAGAATCCCAAAAAAAGCGGGAGAATAGGCCGCGAAAAAGGGGCGGAGCCTATCTCCTCAGCACACTGGCGCCATTTTTCCCTCACAGCTCGGCTGGAAGGAAGCTCCCTGGCTCTTCCCTGCATTTCTACAGTACAGTAAGAGGGAAAAGAGAGGGGGGGCACTAAATTGGCACTGTATACAGTATAAGCAGCTATTAGGGACATAACTCAGTCCCTGTATATATATAGCGCTCTGGTGTGTGCTGGCATACTCTTACTCTGTCCCCCCAAAGGGCTTTTGTGGGTCCTGTCCTCTATTTGAGCATTCCCTGTGTGTGTGGAGTGTGTCGGTACGGCTGTGTCGACATGTTTGAGGAGGATAATGATGTGGAGGGGGAGCAGATGCCTTTAGCAGAGATGTCACCCCCTGCGGGGCAGACACCTGAGTGGATGGTATTATGGCAAGAAATGAGTGCACGTATAGACTCCTTACATAAAAAATTTGACGACATGCCGACTGTGGGACAGCCGAGTCTTCAGCTCGTGCCTGTCCAAGGGTCTCAAAAGTCATCAGGGGCTCTAAAACGCCCGTTATCTCAGGTGGCACAAGTAGATGTCGACACGGATACTGACGCCAGTGTCGACGACGATGAGTCAAATTTAATGCCCGTTAAGGCCATTCGCTGCATGATTGAGGCAATGAAAGAGGTGTTAAATATTTCTGATTTACATCCAGGTACCACAAAAAAGGGTATTATGTTTGGGGAGAAAAAACTACCTGTAGTTTTTTCCCCGTCAGATGAATTAAATGAAGTGTGTGAAGAAGCGTGGGCTTCCCCTGATAAGAAATTGGTGATTCCTAAGAAATTACTAATGGCGTTCCCTTTCCCGCCAGAGGATAGGTTACGTTGGGAAACACCCCCGAGGGTGGATAAAGCGCTCACACGTTTGTCAAAAAAGGTGGCACTACCGTCCCAGGATACGGCCGCCCTTAAGGAACCTGCTGATAGAAGGCAGGAGGCGATCCTGAAGTCTGTATATACACACTCAGGCATTATACTCAGACCAGCAATTGCGTCAGCTTGGATGTGCAGTGCTGCAGCTGCATGGTCAGATAACCTGTCAGAAAATATTGACACACTAGACAGAGACACGATCCTGTTAACAATTGACCATATAAAAGACTCAGTCTTATACATGAGAGATGCACAGAGGGAAATCTGCCGGCTGGCATCTAAAGTAAGTGCACTATCTATCTCTGCTAGGAGATGCTTATGGACTCGCCAGTGGACTGGAGATGCAGATTCCAAAAGGCACATGGAAGTTTTGCCTTATAAAGGGGAGGAATTATTTGGGGATGGTCTCTCCGACCTAGTTTCCACAGCAACGTCTGGGAAGTCAGCATTTTTACCCCATGTCCCCTCACAGCCTAAGAAGGCGCCATTTTATCAGGTTCAGTCCTTTCGATCCCAGAAAAATAAGCGAGGAAAAGGAGGGTCTTTTCTGTCAAGAGGCAGAGGCAGGGGAAAAAGGCTGCAGCAAACAGCAGGTTCCCAGGAACAAAAGTCCTCCCCCGCTTCCTCTTCCAAGTCCGCCGCATGACGGTGGGGCTTCACAAGCGGAGCCAGGTACGGTGGGGGCCCGCCTCAGGAATTTCAGCGATCAGTGGGTTCGCTCACAGGTGGATCCCTGGATCCTTCAAATAGTATCTCAGGGATACAGGCTGGAATTCGAGGCGATTCCACCCCGCCGTTTCCTAAAATCCGCCTTGCCGATTGCTCCCTCAGACAGGGAGGCAGTGCTAGCGGCAATTCACAAGCTGTATTCCCAGCAGGTGATAATCAAGGTACCCCTACTTCAACAAGGCCGGGGTTACTATTCCACACTATTTGTGGTACCGAAACCGGACGGTTCGGTGAGACCCATTCTAAATTTGAAGTCCTTGAACACATACATAAAAAAATTCAAGTTCAAGATGGAATCGCTCAGGGCGGTTATTGCAAGCCTGGACGAGGGGGATTACATGGTATCCCTGGACATCAAGGATGCTTACCTGCATGTCCCCATTTACAATTCTCACCAGGAGTACCTCAGATTTGTGGTACAGGATTGCCATTACCAATTCCAGACGCTGCCGTTTGGACTCTCCACGGCACCGAGGGTATTTACCAAGGTTATGGCGGAAATGATGATACTCCTTCGAAAAAAGGGAGTTTTAATTATCCCATACTTGGACGATCTCCTAATAAAGGCACGATCCAAGGAACAGTTGTTAGTGGGAGTAGCACTATCTCAGGAAGTGCTGAGCCAGCACGGTTGGATTCTGAATATCCCAAAGTCACAGTTGGTCCCCACGACACGTCTAATGTTCCTGGGAATGATTCTGGACACGGCCCAGAAAAAAGTGTTTCTCCCGGAGGAGAAAGCCAGGGAGTTGTCTTCTCTAGTCAGAGACCTCCTAAAACCAAAACAGGTATCGGTGCATCACTGCACGCGGGTCCTGGGAAAGATGGTAGCTTCTTACGAAGCAATTCCATTCGGCAGGTTCCATGCCAGAATCTTTCAGTGGAACCTGTTGGACAAGTGGTCCGGATCGCATCTTCAGATGCATCGTTTAATAACCCTGTCTCCACGAACCAGGGTGTCTCTTCTGTGGTGGCTGAACAGTGCTCATCTTCTGGAGGGCCGCAGATTCGGCATACAGGACTGGGTCCTGGTGACCACGGATGCCAGCCTACGAGGCTGGGGGGCAGTCACAAAGGGAAGAAATTTCCAGGGACTATGATCAAGTCAGGAGACTGCCCTTCACATAAATATTCTGGAACTAAGGGCCATTTACAATGCCCTAAGTCAAGCAAAATCCCTGCTCCTACACCAGCCGGTGCTGATCCAGTCAGACAACATCACGGCAGTCGCCCATGTGAATCGACAGGGCGGCACAAGAAGCAGGACAGCGATGGCAGAAGCCACAAAAATTCTCCGATGGGCGGAGAATCATGTACTAGCACTGTCAGCAGTGTTCATCCCGGGAGTGGACAACTGGGAAGCAGACTTTCTCAGCAGGCACGACCTCCACCCGGGAGAGTGGGGACTTCATCCAGAAGTCTTCCAAATGATTGTAAATCAATGGGGTCGTCCACAGGTGGACATGATGGCGTCCCGCATAAACAAAAAACTAGAGAAGTATTGCGCCAGGTCATGAGACCCTCAGGCGATAGCGGTGGACGCCCTAGTGACACCGTGGGTGTACCGGTCAGTGTATGTGTTCCCTCCTCTACCTCTCATACCAAAGGTACTGAGAATAATAAGAAAGCGAGGAGTAAACACAATTCTCGTGGTTCCGGATTGGCCAAGAAGAGCGTGGTACCCGGAACTTCAAGAGATGATCTCAGAGGACCCTTGGTCCCTGCCGCTCAGACAGGACCTGCTACAGCAGGGCCCCTGTCTGTTCCAAGACTTACCGCGGCTGCGTTTGACGGCATGGCAGTTGAACGCCGGATCCTGAAGGAAAAGGGCATTCCGGAGGAAGTCATTCCTACGCTTATTAAAGCCAGGAAAGATGTTACGGCAAAACATTATCACCGCATATGGCGGAAATATGTTGCATGGTGCGAGGCCAAAAAGGCCCCAACAGAGGAATTTCAACTGGGTCGATTTCTGCATTTCCTGCAAGCAGGAGTGAATATGGGCCTAAAACTAGGCTCCATTAAAGTACAGATCTCGGCTCTGTCGATTTTCTTTCAAAAGGAACTAGCTTCAGTACCTGAAGTTCAGACATTTGTGAAAGGAGTGCTGCATATTCAGCCCCCATTTGTGCCTCCTGTGGCACCGTGGGATCTCAACGTGATGTTGAATTTCTTGAAATCACATTGGTTTGAGCCACTAAAAACCGTGGATCTGAAATATCTCACGTGGAAGGTGGTCATGTTATTGGCAGGCGAGTGTCAGAATTGGCGGCTTTATCATGTAAAAGCCCTTATCTGATTTTTCATATGGATAGGGCAGAATTGAGGACTCGTCCCCAGTTTCTCCCTAAGGTGGTGTCAGCGTTTCACCTGAACCAGCCTATTGTGGTGCCTGCGGCTACTAAGGATTTGGAGGACTCCAAGTTGCTAGACGTTGTCAGGGCCCTGAAAATATGTTTCCAGGACGGCTGGAGTCAGAAAATCTGACTCGCTGTTTATCCTATATGCACCCAACAAGCTGGGTGCTCCTGCTTCTAAGCAGACTATTGCTCGTTGGATTTGTAGTACAATTCAGCTTGCACATACTGTGGCAGGCCTGCCACAGCCTAAATCTGTTAATGCCCATTCCACAAGGAAGGTGGGCTCATCTTGGGCGGCTGCCCGAGGGGTCTCGGCTTTACAACTTTGCCGAGCAGCTACTTGGTCAGGGGCAAACACGTTTGCTAAATTCTACAAATTTGATACCCTGGCTGAGGAGGACCTGGAGTTCTCTCATTCGGTGCTGCAGAGTCATCCGCACTCTCCCGCCCATTTGGGAGCTTTGGTATAATCCCCATGGTCCTTACGGAGTTCCCAGCATCCACTAGGACGTTAGAGAAAATAAGAATTTACTCACCGGTAATTCTGTTTCTCGTAGTCCGTAGTGGATGCTGGGCGCCCATCCCAAGTGCGGTCTATCTGCAATACTTGTACATAGTTATTGTTAACTAAATCCGGTTATTGTTGAGCCATCTGTTGAGAGGCTCTATCGTTTCATACTGTTAACTGTGTTTCATATCACGAGTTGTTCGGTGTGATTGGTGTGGCTGGTATGAGTCTTACCCGGGATTCAAAATCCTTCCTTATTGTGTACGCTCGTCCGGGCACAGTACCTAACTGAGGCTTGGAGGAGGGTCATAGTGGGAGGAGCCAGTGCACACCAGGTAGTCTAAGATCTTTCTAGAGTGCCCAGCCTCCTTTGGAGCCCGCTATTCCCCATGGTCCTTACGGAGTGCCCAGCATCCACTACGGACTACGAGAAACAGAATTACCGGTGAGTAAATTCTTATTTTTAAATCCTATCTGTTCAGTTGAACTTTTGTTTGTCTCCACCATTCAGTGTATCCTGCTAGTCATGTCCATGGTAGATTTGTAGTTTGTTTATACATCGCCACCAAATAAGCCATTCTGTACAAAGGATTTTTAATTTACATAAGTCCATCATTGGCGCTTAGTCTACATTCCCAAACGCACAAGATCACACACTGGGGTACATTGTAGTCAGCAGCTAGTATGTTTAAAGAGTCTGGGGGGAATGCGGAACATGCAAACACAGAGGTTGCATGTTCTCCACACAGATATTCCTTTAGCTGGGAATGGAACGAATGTGATGTGTTATGCACTGTGCAAACATGGTGCCTCATGGTTAAGACAAAGCTGTGGTTGATTAAACTACTGAAAACCGATCAGTTGTATTGCGCTTGGACTAAATTCCTGGTAGGCTTCACTATTTCTCAGTATGTAACACCACCTTGAATCTCCATCTGAATCTTTTTAAGTGAGCTGATTGAATGCAGCACCTGTTCCTCCCTGACTTTTGCTTTTTTCTCTGACGTCCTAGTGGATGCTGGAAACTCCGTAAGGACCATGGGGAATAGACGGGCTCCGCAGGAGACTGGGCACTCTAAGAAAGAATTAGGACTACTGGTGTGCACTGGCTCCTCCCTCTATGCCCCTCCTCCAGACCTCAGTTAGAATCTGTGCCCGGCTCGAGCTGGTTGCACACTAGGGGCTCTCCTGAGCTCTTAGTAAAGAAAGTATTTATTAGGTTTTTTATTTTCAGTGAGATCTGCTGGCAACAGACTCACTGCTACGAGGGACCTGCTTGCAGCTAGCTTGGGCTTCTAGGCTACTGGACACCATTAGCTCCAGAGGGATCGAACACAGGCCCAGCCTCGGTCGTCCGGTCCCGGAGCCGCGCCGCCGTCCCCCTTGCAGAGCCAGAAGACGGAAGATTCCGAGGAGAAAATCGGCGGCTGAAGACTCCGGTGTTCATTAAGGTAGCGCACAGCACTGCAGCTGTGCGCCATTGCTCCCCATGCACACCACATACTCCGGTCACTGATGGGTGCAGGGCTGCAATTAGATTACCTTAAAAATGGCAAAAAAACACATAATATAGTCTAATAAACTATATATGTGTAAAAATCCCCTGCCATAATATTAATAAAAAGAGCGGGAGAAGCCAGCCGTAAAAGGGGCGGGGCTATCTCCCTCAGCACACTGGCGCCATTTCTTATTCACAGCTCCGCTGGAAGGACGCTCCCCAGGCTCTCCCCTGCAGTTTCCAGGCTCAATAGGGTAAAAAAGAGAGGGGGGGCACTAAATTTAGGCGCAATACTGTGTATTATAGCTGCTATAGGGAAAATCACTTTGTGTTGTGTAAATCCCTGTTTATATAGCGCTGTGGTGTGTGCTGGCATACTCTCTCTCTGTCTCCCCAAATGACTTTGTGGGGTCCTGTCCTCAGTCAGAGCATTCCCTGTATGTGTACGGTGTGTCGGTACGGCTGTGTCGACATGTTTGATGAGGCTTATGTGGAGGCGGAGCAGGTGCCGATAAATGTGATGTCACCCCCTGCGGGGTCGACACCAGAGTGGATGGATATGTGGAAGGTATTAACCGACAGTGTCAACTCCTTACATAAAAGGTTCGATGACATAACAGCTGTGGGACAGCCGGCTTCTCAGCCAGTGCCTGCCCAGGCGTCTCAAAGGCCATCAGGGGCTCAAACGCCCGCTACCTCAGATGGCAGACACAGATGTCTACACGGAGTCTGACTCCAGTGTCGACGACGACGACGAGACTAATGTACATTCCACTAGGGCTATCCGTTGCATGATTACGGCAATGAAAAATGTGTTGCACATTTCTGACATTAACCCAGGTGCCACTAAAAAGGGTATTATGTTTGGGGAGAAAAAGCAACCAGTGGTTTTTCCCCCTTCAGATGAGTTAAATGAAGTGTGTGAAGAAGCGTGGGCATCCCCTGATAAAAAACTAGTGATTTCTAAAAAGTTACTAATGGCGTACCCTTTCCCGCCAGAGGACAGGGTACGTTGGGAGACATCCCCGAGGGTGGATAAAGCGCTCACACGCTTGTCAAAAAAGGTGGCACTACCGTCTCAGGATACGGCCGCCTTAAAGGAGCCTGCGGATAGACAGCAGGAGGCTATCCTGAAGTCTGTATATACACACTCAGGTATGATACTGAGACCTGCTATTGCTACAGCATGGATGTGCAGTGCTGCAGCAGCGTGGTCTGATTCCCTGTCTGATAATATTGATTCCCTTGACAGGGACACTATATTGCTAACCATAGAGCATATTAAAGACGTAGTCTTATACATGAGAGATGCACAGAGGGATATTTGCCGGCTGGCATCTAGAATAAATGCAATGTCCATTTCTGCCAGGAGAGTATTATGGACTCGGCAGTGGACAGGTGATGTGGATTCTAAAAGGCACATGGAGGTTTTGCCTTACAAGGGTGAGGAATTGTTTGGGGATGGTCTCTCGGACCTCGTTTCCACAGCGACAGCTGGGAAGTCGACATTTTTACCCCAGGTTCCCTCACAGCCAAAGAAAGCACTGTATTATCAGGTACAGTTCTTTAGGCCCCAGAAAGGCAAGCGGGTTAAAAGCGCGTCCTTTCTGCCCAGAGGCAGGGGTAGAGGGAAAAAGCTGCACCATACAGCCAGTTCCCAAGAACAGAAATCCTCCCCTGCTTCCACTAAATCCACCGCATGACGCTGGGGCTCCACTGGTGGAGCCAGGTGCGGTGGGGGCCCGTCTCCGGAACTTCAGCGACCGGTGGGTTCGCTCACAAGTGGATCCCTGGGTTCTACAAGTGGTATCTCAGGGATACAAGCTGGAATTCGAGACGTCTCCCCCTCGTCGTTACCTCAAATCAGCCTTGCCAGCTACTCCCCCGGACAGGGAGGTAGTGCTGGCGGCAATTCACAAGCTGTTCCTCCAGCAGGTGATAATAAAAGTTCCCCTCCTTCAACAGTGACATGGTTACTATTCCACAATGTTTGTGGTACCGAAACCAGACGGTTCGGTGAGACCCATTCTAAATTTAAAATCCTTGAACACTTTTATATAAGAAGGTTCAAGTTCAAAATGGAATCGCTCAGGGCGGTTATTGCAAGCCTGGAAGAAGGAGATTACATGGTATCACTGGACATCTAGTATGCGTACCTGCATGTCCCCATTTACCCACCTCACCAGGTGTACCTCCGTTTTGTGGTACAAGACTGCCATTACCAATTCCAGACGTTGCCGTTTGGTCTGTCCACGGCACCGAGGGTATTTACCAAGGTAATGGCCGAAATGATGATACTCCTTCGAAAGAAGGGAGTTATAATTATCCCATACTTGGACGATCTCCTTATAAAGGCGAGGTCCAGGGAACAGTTGTTGGTCGGAGTAGCACTATCTCGGGAAGTGCTTCAACAGCACGGCTGGATTCTGAATATTCCAAAGTCGCAGCTGGTTCCTACGACGCGTCTGCTGTTCCTGGGTATGATTCTGGACACAGAACAGAAGAAGGTGTTTCTCCCGGAGGAGAAGGCCAAGGAGTTGTCATCTCTGGTCAGAGACCTCCTGAAACCAAAACAGGTGTCGGTGCATCACTGCACGCGAGTCCTGGGAAAGATGGTAGCTTCTTACAAGGCAATTCCATTCGGCAGGTTCCATGCAAGGATCTTTCAGTGGGATCTGTTAGACAAATGGTCCGGATCGCATCTTCAGATGCATCGGCTGATCACCCTGTCCCCGAGGGCCAGGGTGTGTCTTCTGTGGTGGCTGCAGAGTGCTCATCTTCTGGAGGGCCGCAGATTCGGCATACAGGACTGGGTCCTGGTGACCACGGATGCAAGTTTCCGAGGTTGGGGGGCAGTCACTCAGGGAAGAAACTTCCAAGGACAATGGTCGAGTCAGGAGGCTTCCCTACACATAAATATTCTGCAACTAAGGGCCATTTACAATGCCCTAAGTCAGGCAAGACCCCTGCTTCAAAACCAGCCGGTGCTGATTCAGTCAGACAACATCACGGCGGTCGCCCATGTAAACCGACAGGGCGGCACAAGAAGCAGGATGGCGATGGCAGAAGCCACAAGGATTCTCCGATGGGCGGAAAATCACGTGATAGCACTGTCAGCAGTGTTCATTCCGGGAGTGGACAACTGGGAAGCAGACTTCCTCAGCAGGCACGACCTCCACCCGGGAGATTGGGGACTTCATCCAGAAGTCTTCCAACTGATTGTAAATCGTTGGGAAAGGCCACAGGTGGACATGATGGCGTCCCGCCTAAACAAAAAGCTAAAAAGATATTGCGCCAGGTCAAGGGACCCTCAGGCGATAGCTGTGGACGCTCTAGTGACACCGTGGGTGTACCAGTCGGTTTATGTGTTCCCTCCTCTTCCTCTCATACCAAAGGTGCTGAGGATAATAAGAAAGAGAGGAGTAAGAACTGCAAGAAATGATCTCAGAGGACCCTTGGCCTCTGCCTCTTAGACAGGACCTGCTACAGCAGTGGCCCTGTCTGTTCCAAGACTTACCGCGGCTGCGTTTGACGGCATGGCGGTTGAACGCCGGATCCTGATGGAAAAGGGCATTCCGGTTGAAGTCATTCCTACGCTGATAAAAGCTAGGAAAGATGTGACAGCAAAGCATTATCACCGCATATGGCGAAAATATGTTGCTTGGTGTGAGGCTATGAAGGCCCCCACAGAAGAATTTCAGCTGGGTCGATTTCTGCACTTCCTACAGTCGGGAGTGACTATGGGCCTAAAATTGGGTTCCATTAAAGTTCAGATTTCGGCCCTGTCTATTTTCTTTCAGAAAGAACTGGCTTCACTGCCTGAAGTTCAGACGTTTGTTAAGGGAGTGCTGCATATTCAGCCCCCTTTTGTGCCCCCAGTGGCACCTTGGGATCTCAACGTTGTGTTGGATTTCCTAAAATCACATTGGTTTGAGCCACTTCAGACCGTGGAGTTTGAGTATCTCACGTGGAAGGTAGTCATGCTGTTGGCCTTGGCCTCAGCTAGGCGTGTGTCGGAATTGGCGGCTTGTCCTGTAAAAGCCCATATCTGATTTTCCATATGGACAGGGCAGAATTGAGGACTCGTCCCCAATTTCTCCCAAAGGTGGTATCAGCGTTTCATTTGAACCAACCTATTGTGGTGCCTGCGGCTACTCGGGACTTGGAGGATTCCAAGTTGCTGGACGTAGTCCGGGCCCTGAAAATCTATGTTTCCAGGACGGCTAGAGTCAGGAAAACTGACTCGCTGTTTATCCTGCATGCACCCAACAAGCTGGGTGCTCCTGCTTCAAAGCAGACTATTGCTCGCTGGATCTGTAGCACGATTCAACTTGCACATTCTGCGGCTTGACTGCCGCATCCTAAATCAGTAAAAGCCCATTCCACGAGGAAGGTGGGCTCTACTTGGGCGGCTGCCCGAGGGGTCTCGGTTTTACAACTTTGCCGAGCTGCTACTTGGTCGGGATCAAACACTTTTGCAAAATTCTACAAGTTTGATACCCTGGCTGAGGAGGACCTTGAGTTTGCTCATTCGGTGCTGCAGAGTCATCCGCACTCTCCCGCCCGTTTGGGAGCTTTGGTATAATCCCCATGGTCCTTATGGAGTACCCAGCATCCACTAGGACGTCAGAGAAAATAAGAATTTTTTCACCGGTAATTCTATTTCTCGTAGTCCGTAGTGAATGCTGGGAGCCCGTCCCAAGTGCGGACTTTCTGCAATACTTGTATATAGTTATTGCTTAACTATAGGGTTATTGTTCTGAGCCATCTGTTGAATGAGGCTCAGTTGTTGTTCATACTGTTAACTGGGTATAGTTATCACAAGTTGTACGGTGTGATTGGTGTGGCTGGTATGAGTCTTACCCTGGATTCCAAATCCTTTCCTAGTAATGTCAGCTCTTCCGGGCACAGTTTCCCTAACTGAGGTCTGGAGGAGGGGCATAGAGGAAGGAGCCAGTGCACACCAGATATAGTACCTAATCTTTCTTTTAAGAGTGCCCAGTCTCCTGCAGAGCCCGTCTATTTCCCATGGTCCTTACGGAGTACCCAGCATCCACTACGGACTACGAGAAATAGAATTACTGGTGAGTAAATTCTTATTTTCTCTTACGTCCTAGAGGATGCTGGGGACTCCGTAATGACCATGGGGATTATACCAAAGCTCCAAAACAGGTGGGAGAGTGCGGATGACTCTACAGCACCGAATGAGCAAACATTAGGTCCTCATCAGCCAGGGTATCAAACTTGTAGAATTTTGCAAATGTGTTTGAACCCGACCAAATCGCCGCTCAGCAAAGTTGTAAAGCCGAGACGCCTCGGGCAGACGCCCAAGAAGAGCCCACCTTCCTAGTGGAATGGGCCTTTACCGAATTCGGTAACGGCAATCCAGCCGTAGAATGAGCCTGCTGAATCGTGTTACAGATCCAGCGAGCAATAGTCTGCTTAGACGCAGGAGCGCCAACTTTGTTGGCTGCATACAGGATAAACAGAGCCTCTGTTTTCCTAACCCGAGCCGTTCTGGCCACATAAAGTTTCACTGCCCTGACCACATCCAGGGACTCGGAATCCACGTCCCTAGTAGCCACCGGCACCACAATAGGTTGGTTCATATGAAAAGAAGAAACCACCTTAGGCAGAAACTGAGGACGAGTCCGCAACTCAGCTCTATCCACATGAAAAATCAGATAAGGGCTTTTGTGAGACAAAGCCGCCAACATCCGACACTCGCCGCGCCGAAGCCAAAGCCAATAACATGACCACTTTCCAAGTGAGATACACTTCAATTCAACAGTTTAAAGAGGTTCAAACCAGTGAGACTTAAGAAACCGTAACACCACGTTAAGGTCCCATGGTGCCACCGGAGGCACAAAAGGAGGCTGGATATGCAGTACCCCTTTCACCTAAGTCTGGACTTCTGGAAGAGAAGCCAATTCCTTTTGAAAGAAAATGGATAGGGCCGAAATCTGAACCTCAATGGAGCTTAACTTTAGGCCCAAATTCACTCCAGTTTGCAGGAAGTGGAGAAAACGGCCCAGATGGAATTCTTCCGGAGGAGCAGTCCTGGCTTCGCACCAAGATACATACTTCCTCCAGATACGGTGATAATGTTTCGATGTCACCTCCTTCCTAGCCTTTATCAGAGTAGGAATGACCTCATCCGGAATGCCCTTTTTCGCTAGGATCCTGCGTTCAACCGCCATGCCGTCAAACGCAGTCGCGGTAAGTCCTGGAACAGACAGAGCCCCTGTTGTAACAGGTCTTCCCTGAGAGGAAGAGGCCACGGATCTTCTGTGAGCATTTCCTGCAGATCCGGATACCAGGCCCTTCGAGGCCAATCTGGAACAATGAGAATTGTCTGAATCCCTCTTCGTCTTATGATTCTCAGTATCTTTGAGAGGAAGAGGAGGAAACACACAGTCCACTGCTACCGCCTGAGGGTCCCTTGACCTGGCGCAATATCTCAGAAGTTTCTTGTTGAGGCGTGTAGCCACCATGTCTATTTGAGGCAGTCCCCACTGACTTGCAATCTCTGCGAAGACTTCCTGATGAAGTCCCCACTCTCCTGGATGCAGAGCGTGTCTGCTTAGGAAGTCTGCCTCCCAGTTGTCCACTCCCGGAATGAAGACTGCTGACAGAGCGCCTACATGACTCTCCGCCCATCGAAGAATCTTTGAGGCTTCTGCCATTGCCACTCTGCTCCTTGTGTCGCCTTGGCGGTTTACATGAGCCACTGCTGTGATGTTGTCTGACTGAATCAGAACCGGTAGACCTCGAAGGAAGGTCTCCGCTTGACGAAGGCCGTTGTATATGGCCCTTAATTCCAGTACGTTGATGTGTAGACAAGTCTCATGGCTTGACCACAGACCTTGGAAGTTTCTTCCCTGTGTGACTGCTCACCATCCTCGGAGGCTTGCGTCCGTGGTCACCAGAACCTAGTCCTGAATGCCGAACCTGCGACCCTCTAGAAGGTGAGCACTCTGCAGCCACCACAAGAGAGATGCCCTGGCCCTGGGGGACAGGCGGATCATCTGATGAATCTGTAGATGTGACCCGGACCACTTGTCCAGAAGGTCCCACTGAAAAGTCCTGGCATGGAACCTGCCGAATGGAATGGCCTCGTAAGACGCCACCATCTTTCCCAGAACTCGAGTGCAGTGATGTACCGACACCCTGTCTGGCTTTAACAGGTCCCTGACCAAACTCTGAAGTTCCTGGGCCTTTTCCATCGGGAGAAAGACCCTCTTTTGTTCCGTGTCCAGAATCATGCCTAAGAAAGGCAATCGGGTCGTTGGAACTAACTGTGACTTCGGTAGATTGAGAATCCAACCGTGTTGTTGCAACACCCTCAGGGAGAGAGATACGCTGTCCAGCAACTGTTCTCTCGATCTCGCTTTTATCAGGAGATCGTCCAAGTATGGGATAATTGTGACACCCTGCTTGCGCAGGAGCACCATCATCTCTGCCATTAATTTGGTAAAAATCCTTGGGGCCGTGGAAAGCCCAAACGGCAACGTCTGAAATTGGTAATGACAATCCTGCACCACAAATCTCAGGAACGCCTGATGATGAGGTTGATATATGGGGACATGAAGGTATGCATTCTTTATGTCTAGGGACACAGTATAATCTCCCCCTTCCAGACTTGCGATGACCGCTCTGAGCGATTCCATCTTGAACTTGAACCTCTTTAAGTATAGGTTTAAGGATTTTAAATTCAGAATGGGTCTGACAGAACTGTCCGGTTTCGGGACCACAAACAGGGTTGAATAATAGCCCATCCCCTGCTGCAGCAGGGGAACTTTGACCACCACGTGTTGAAGGCACAACTTTTGAATTGCTGCCAAAACTACCTCCCTCTCTGGGGAAGAAGTCGGCAGTGCCGATTTGAAAAACTGGCGAGGAGGCACCTCTTCGAATTCCAGTTTGTACCCCTGGGAAACAATGTCTATTGCCCAGGGATCCACCTGAGAGTGAACCCAGACTTGGCTGAAAAGACGAAGACGTGCCCCCACAGGAGCGGACTCCCCCCGCGGAACCCCAGCGTCATGCGGTGGATTTAGTAGAAGCCGGGGAGGACTTCTGTTCCTGGGAACTGGCTGTAGCTGGCAGCTTCTTCCCTTTGCCCTTACCTCTGGCAAGAAAGGAAGATTCCCGAGCTCTCTTGGATTTATGCGACCGAAAGGACTGCATCTGATAATGTGGCGCTTTCTTAGGCTGTGAGGAAACATAAGGTAAAAAGGTTGATTTACCTGCAGTAGCCGTGGAAACTGTCCACGAGACCTTCCCCAAACAATTCCTCACCCTTGTAAGGCAAAACCTCCATATGCCGTTTCGAGTCGGCATCACCCGACCACTGTCTGGTCCACAGTGCTCGCCTGGCAGAAATCGCCATAGCGTTCGCTCTGGACCCCAGTATGCCCACATCCCTCTGAGCCTCTCTCATATAAAGGACCACATCCTTAATATGGCCCAGGGTCAATAAAATAGTTTCCTTATCCATATCAGCAGATAAGGTATCGGTCCACGCTATTACAGCGTTACAAACCCAAGCCGACGCTATTGCCGGCCTGAGTAATGTACCGGTATGTGTGTAAATCGACTTCAAGGTAGTTTCCTGCTTGTGATCAGCAGGATCCCTGAGGTCAGCGGTATCCTGAGACGGCAGTGCCACCTTTTTGGAAAGGCGCGTCAACGCTTTGTCCACCCTTGGGGAGGATTCCCACCATATCCTGTCCTTTATCGGGAAAGGATACGCCATAAGAATCCTTTTGGGAATCTGCAGTTTCTTGTCTGGAGTTTCCCAAGCACTTTCAAATAACTCATTTAATTCAAATGAAGGTGGAAAAGTTACCTCCGGCTTCTTTTCTTTGAACATGTGGATCTTTGGATTAGGCACCGCGGGGTCATCTATAATATGCAGCACATCCTTTATAGCAATAATCATATAATGAATACTCTTTGCCAATTTTGGCTGCAACCTCGCATCATCATAATCGACACTGGATTCAGAATCCGTGTCGACTACCGGAGAAAGTGGGCGTTTTTGAGACCCAGAAGGCCCCTGTGACATAGGGAAAGGCAGGGCATGACCCCCTGTACCGTCCCTGGACTCTGCTTTGTCCAAACGTTTGTGCAATAAATTCACATTTGCATTTAAAATATTCCACATATCCATCCAGTCATGTGTTGGCGTTGCTGGCGGAGACACCACACTCATGCGCTCCACCTCATCCCTAGGAGAGCCTTCCGCTTCAGACATGCCGACGCGCACGTACCGACACACCACACACTCAGGGAAAGCTCTAATCTGGAGACCGTTCCCCCACAAGGCCCTCTGTCACCGGTGATCAGCAGGGGAGAGCCCGGTGAGCCAGCTTCTCAGCGTGTGCTGTGGAGAAAATGGCGCTGGTGAGTGCTGAGGGAGAAGCCCCGCCCCCTCAGTGGCGGGCTTCGGTCCCGCTCTTTTAAAACAACTGGCGGGGATTCACTGTAAATACCACAAAAAAGTGTGTGTGTATATATATATATATATATATATATATGTATGTATAGCCAGTCTTAGAGGTGTACATTGCTGCCCAGGCCCCCCCCCCCCCCCGCGCCCTGCACCCAACAGTGTGCGCTGTGTGTGTTCTGTGAGGGAGCAATGGCGCGCAGCGTTACTGCTGTGCGTTACCTCAGTGAAGCTCTGAAGTCTTCTGCCGCCTTTGAAGTCTTCTGTCTTCCTATACTCACCCGGCTTCTATCTTCCAGCTCTGCGAGGAGGACAGCGGCGCGGCTCCGGGACGAACCGCTAGGGGAGACCTGCGTTCTGACTCCCTCTGGAGCTAATGGTGTCCAGTAGCCTAAGAAGCAGAGCCTATCACTTAAGTAGGTCTGCTTCTCTCTCCTCAGTCCCACGGTGCAGGGAGCCTGTTGCCAGCAGGTCTTCCTGAAAATAAAAAACCTAACAAAATACTTTCTTTCAGGAAGCTCAGGAGAGCTCCCTGTAGTGCACCCAGTCTCCTCTGGGCACAGTCTTAAACTGAGGTCTGGAGGAGGGGCATAGAGGGAGGAGCCAGTGCACACCCATACCTAAAGTTCTTTTTTAGTGCCCATGTCTCCTGCGGAGCCCGTCTATTCCCCTTGGTCCTTACGGAGTCCCCAGCATCCTCTAGGACGTAAGAGAAATAATCTCGTCCCTTGCATCAATTCCCCGTTTTATGCATGCTAATATCTTATTAGCCTACTTTGTTGCACTCCTACTTTGGGTACTGCTGCTTAATTTGTTATCTATGTGAACCCCTAAGTCTTTTTCAAGTACAGAACCCCTAAAATTACCCCATTTAGTATGTAGGTGTAATTTTTGGTCTTGCCCCGACAGTGCATTACCTTACACTTGTCTGTGTTAAATCTCATTCTCCATTTTGCTGCCCATGCTTCCAGTTTAATGAAGTCGTTCTGAAGAGACTCTGCATCCCCCTCTGTATTTATAACCTTACACAATTTAGGTATCGTCTGTGAAAATTGACAACATATGTCCCCCCAATGCCAGATACACATGTACCCACACAGTGCCAGCTATGCCCCCAGTGCCAGCTACACATATCCCCACACAGTGCCAGCTATGCTCCCTGTGCCAGCTACACATGCCCCCACAGTGGCAGCTATGCCCCCAGTGCCAGCTACACATGCCCCCACAGTGCCAGCTATGCACCCAGTGCCAACTATGCCCCCAGTGCAGATACACATGTCCCCACAGTGCCTGCTATGCCCCCAGTGTAGATACACACTACCCCTCCTCCTCCTCCTTCTCTGCTCACTGCGCTGCTGCTGCTGATTCTTCAATGGCGGAGTCTCTTTTGAATTAGGCGCTGGTCCATGAGCCAATTAAAGCTCGTGGTCCTGTAGCCAAGCAGGAGCCTTAGCTGCCGGTCCACGAGCTCTGATTAACTCAAGGGCCGGCGCCACCGGAGAGGCGTGCGTGTGTCTCGGGCTGGGGGCAGCGGTGGCCAGGAGCTGACCGAGCCGCATGCGACGGATGAAAGAGCCGCGGGTTGGCCACCACTGTTCTAAACTGATCGCAACGTCTCATTTTGTATGTACAAACATGTATTTTTAATGGTAACAATGGTTTTACAGGTTATAGTGAAAGGTATTGGGGTTCCCTTTCTTTTATGTCTTAGGAAAATAGATATACTGGGTTTTGGAGTGAATTGTTTAAATATCGATGCAATGACATGCAATACTGACTTCATAGTGATGCTCGTGTGGAAATGATTAGGATGTTTACTATTGCCCCGTAATTCATTCTAATGTTTCTTTCCCAGTGCTGAAGGAAGCCATGTGTCTGGACAGAGTAACGGTCGTGACCCTCAAGCACTGGCCAAAGCCGTTCAAATTCATCACGACACCCAGCACACAATGTACTTCGCCTGACAGAGCAGCAAGATGCTGCACCAAACTCCCTCCTCCTCAGAGCCCTAAAATATATTGTTTAAACAGTCTCCTGTTGTCAGGTATAGCTCTTTTGGCTTCCTACCAGCACACTTCAGACTTTTTGCACTGAATCTCTTCACAGTCTCATCTGAATTGAGGAAAGTTGTGAAATTGTTTTTTTTTTTTAAATATTTTTATTTAAGTATATCAAAAACTTAAACTCTTCTGATGCGTTGGACTGAATCTTTACCTCAAACTCGCACGATATCTGAAGATTTTGCTCCATATGGTTGTCTTTTTTTTCATTTGTTTTGTTTGAAAGCCAGCATTTCTCCATCCTTGGTTATAACAAGTTGACATACTTTGTCTTAACTACATGCTGCTTTGTGAGTATATACATTTATGGTAAAGTATAATTGTGTGGGGCCATATACTTGTTAAATAAGGTTGTCTTTACTGTTTAGAAAAAAAAAGTATTTTTTTTTTACTACAGGTATTGCTGTTGGTCAGGTTCTCTTTACCATTTGCAGGCTTTGTACATTTTAGAGTGTATGAGCTGCAAAACTATTGCACTATATTGCAGATGAATTAAAGTAGTTGTTTTCTGTATTAAATGAATGTGTAATATGAATAAGATGTTAATATAAGGGCCACATGGCAAGCACTGCCATTTGGTTTTTAAAATGCAGATTGCCATTACTTTCCCTGCTGCCCTCCCCAGGAGACATCCACTTCCCAACACTTTGTAAGTATTTTGCCAGCACATGAAATGCCCGTGTTATGCTGCTGTGATTTGATAACATTTTTACTCTTGTAGACAGGGTGGGGTTTGGCATAATTTTTTGGCAATAAACCTTTCCATAACCTCACAGCATTTTTATGTATATAATTGTGTTGTATGTGTAGCATCCCGCCTTCTGTCTTAAAATGACTTGTGCAGCTGATATAAGGGTATTATTAATCTTAGACTTGCTCTGTAAATTCATGTTTTGACCAGGCCGAATTTCTCCATGCATGTTTTAAGCATCATTTTATCCTTTGCCAGCGGGCAGGCACTGCTATTAGCATTGAACCCCTTCAATGCAAGGGCTAATGCAGCAGCCATTATTCAGTAGAAACGTCACAAGAAATACCAGCATTTTTAGTCTGTGATGGATCTCTGAACCCAAATCACATCAGCTGCGCCTCGCACACCATTTTGTTTGTCCACCTCCCTCTTCAACATAAAATAGTCCACCACTTAGAATTAATTTGGTAACAACCCATAACAGGCCCTTCGAACCGATTATATATTTTTGTTTTACTGCCCCAAAACTGCTGCATTGTTCCTTTTATTTCAGAAAGGTGCTGTACCGACCTGTAACATGTTCTGTAGTATGAAACCAGCCAGCTTTTCAGTATACTTCATTTCTCTGTAAATATCGCTAGGAAACCTTTCTTGCTTCAATCTGCGGTCTCCCAACTATTTCTGCTGCATGGCTATAGGTCTGACAACTTGGTATTTTTTTTTTCTATTTTGCAGTTTGGTTTTTTTATACACACAAACAAAATATACCTCACTGGGATAGTGGAAGTTTGTCTTTTGCTGGGGGGGAGGGGGGTATTGATGCTGCTTTAGGCTTTGCTGCTTGGCGACCCCTCAATGCCAGGTATTGCCAGCCTCTCCTTGCTCTCTGACTTATTTAAATGTATTCCTTTCAAAGCACGGATTTTGTTTTTGCGTTCCTAACACGGTTTTCTCAAATCAAATGAGCGCTTTACTTCTAATGGTTACTTTGGCAACTTGCATTGGCCGTGCTGTCACTTGCCTGGCATTGAAGGGGTCGCTCTTTGATGGCTGAGGTGACTAAGTTCATATCTACAGCATTTTGTTTTACTTATGCATCATGCAACAAACCTAATCTGTGCCATTAGTCATGCAGACGTCACTGCGATGTTCAGCTACATGCTTGTGACTGGGGTGGGAGGGTCAATTGCACGCTTTTCTATAAATATGTAAAATGGAGTCGGGACACATTCAAAAGAGGACTCTGATCTGTGCAGTCAGGTAAAAGAATGGTTATTTATGGCTTGTCTTAAACACAGTCCTAGGATTCTTGTTAAATATCAAGGTAGCTTGTGTAGATAGAGCACCAAGTCGGTATGTTTGTATATTTTTAAAACACTTTATGGACGTGTTGCAGCAATACTATTGTGACCTATTTTCAACTAAATATTTTAAATCTGTGCAGGAATGGCACATTGTCTGTGTGAGAGCTAATAGGAATTATTGTGTGTCTGTGAATTATGATTTCAGTTGGAGTTTAAAAGCCTAGATTTAAGTAATGTCAAAGTGTAGCCCTGGTAAGAGTGTGGTGTTTGCCAGAAGAAAATGTGACCTTAGGCGTTAAGTGTGGGCCAAACAGATACCGCACGTAATAATAAACTGCTGCATTTTCTGTAACCTGCCGTTAGGTCCAGTAACTATTGGCATGCTTGTGCAGTCTCACCTTTGAAGTGTATTTATAATAAGGTGATTACTTTTATTTTACCACACTCCTTCCCCTCTGTATTACCAGCAAGTCTAATGATTTATCTTGCATCTTCTGGTATACCTTTTATTTCAGATTCCAAAATACAAGGGAGTTTCAAATGATCTCAAAAGGGATTTAATAATTTCCAAATAAGTGCATTAAAGTAGCACATCTGTTCAACATATGTAGCAGCCTCACGCATGTGTGGGTTATGGGTTTGCAGATGAGTTTGATCTGTTTCCATGTAGCATTCAAATCTAGAAAGATCTAGGACTCTGAAATTTGTGCTAATGACAATCTTAAGTCTAAATCTTTTAAAGGAACATGTGATATCACAAGATGTCCTTGCATGTAATTGCATTTTCTAAAATGATTTTGGTCTTAAACATGTTTCATTGTAAAATGTGGTACCTTTAATTTGGCTTTGGATTAGCTTGACAAAGGCATGACTACTAGCAATGGTTCAAATGAAGGTACCACAATTGGATTCTACTCCCTATAAGAAATGTGGTAACGTCCATTTTCCTACATCTGCTCTTGACATATATAAGTGGTGTAAGGCTGTGCAGACTTAGAAGAAAGGGGACACCTGCTTTCCTTGAGGGCATTTTAATAACTTAGTTTTGTTTGGGCTAATTTTATGATCTGTGTGACAGTTGACAAGTTATTGTAATATCACTTTTTTCCTTATTCTCCAAACAAATAAGTGATACTTTACCATGTTACTAATTTCTATAGTGTTTCTATGTCTAGGGGGTTCATTGTACAGGGGTTTGCATTTGTTTGACTTTTGATGTACATTTTGTTTATATATTGTTGCTAGAATTGTATTGTTCAAATTGTGTTTTATTATTCTGAATGGATGTCTATAGCAATACGAGGTAAAAATAATTTTTTTTTTTTTTTTTCTCCCCCTCTCCTAAGCTATTTAAGGGCAATTTAGCAGCCCCATGTTGCTAGATAAAGATGCTGGCTGTAATTTTTTTTCCTTTTTATTATCTTGCAGGGATATCATTTGTTTTTTAATGTGTTTAAATGAAATATATGGCAGTATGCCAAATAAATGGCCTGTGTGTCTCTCTTTATCCATGAACAATATGATTTTAGTCTAATTTCTGAATGTTTGGTATGAACTACTGCACAAAATCATTCCATGTTGTATTTTAAGGTATTAGCGTATTTGGGCTTGTACATGAATCTCCCAATCAAAATGTGTGTGTGTATGTAGTTTCATCTGCTGTCTTGGATTACATTGCAGTAATAGGAAAATGCTCATTAGAATGTTTAACATAAGCACAAATGATTTATTAAGCAGCTCAAAGGGTTCACAGCACTTCTGTGTAATGGTGTAGAGCAGAACAACTGATAACGTCACCATTAACCAACTGTAATATGTGATCTCCATGTTAAATAATTTGGGTCAAAGGCTCTGTAGGTGCAGCGTAAAATCATAATGTGCCTGTTGAATAGGCTAGTTCAGAGGTTCTCAAACGCCGACCTCAAGGCACCCCAACACTCCAGGTTTTAAGTTTATCCATGCCTGGCCACAGGCGACTTAATTAGCAATATACATACAGTTTATCTGGAAAGTATTTACAGCGCTTCACTTTTTCCACATTTTGTTATGTTACAGCCTTATTCCAAAGTGGAATAAAAAGATTTTAAACCTACCAGTAAATCTTTTTCTCGTAGTCCGTAGAGGATGCTGGGGACTCCGTAAGGACCATGGGGATAGACTTGCTCCGCAGGAGACATGGGCACTTTAAGAAATACTTCAGGATTTGGGTGTGCACTGGCTCCTCCCTCTATGCCCCTCCTGCAGACCTCAGTTAGAGAAACTGTGCCCAGAGGAGACGGACAGTACAAGGAAAGGATTTTTGTTAAACCAAGGGCAAGATTCATACCAGCCCACACCAATCACACCGTATAACTTGTGATAAACTAACCAGTTAACCGTATGAAATTCAACATAGCTTCAGTCGGAAACTGAAAGCAACCATAACATAACCCTTATGTGAGCAAAACTATATACAAGTCTTGCAGAAGTAGTCCGCACTTGGGACGGACGCCCAGCATCCTCTACGGACTACGAGAAAAAGATTTTCCGGTAGGTTTTCTCTTACGTCCTAGAGGATGCTGGGGCCTCAGTAAGGACCATGGGGATTATACCAAAGCTCCCAAACGGGCGGGAGAATGCGGATGACTCTGCAGCACCGATTGAGCAAACAGGAGGTCCTCCTCAGCCAGGGTATCAAATTTGTAGAATTTCGCAAACGTGTTTGCCCCTGACCAAGTAGCCGCTCGGCACAGCTGTAGTGCCGAGACCCTCGGGCAGCCGCCCAAGAAGAGCCCACTTTCCTAGTGGAATGGGCCTTGACTGATTTAGGTAACGGCAATCTAGCCGTCGTATGCGCCTGCTGAATCGTGGTGCAGATCCAGCGAGCAATAGTCTGCTTTGACGCAGGAGCGCCAACCTTGTTGGCTGCATACAGGATAAACAGCGCTTCAGTTTTCCTGACTTTGGCCGTCCTGGCCATGTAAATTTTCAAAGCCCTGACTACATCCAGATACTCTGAATCCTCCAAGTCTCGTGTAGCCACCGGCACCACAATAGGTTGGTTCATATGGAAGGATGACACCACCTTAGGCAAGAATTGAGGACGGGTCCGCAATTCCGCCCTATCCATATGGAAAACTAGATAGGGGCTTTTGTGAGACAAAGCCGCCAATTCTGACACTCGCCTAGCCGAAGCTAAGGCCAACAACATGACCACCTTCCAAGTGAGATATTTTAACTCTACTGTCTGAAGTGGTTCAAACCAGTGCGACTTAAGGAAACACAAAACCACATTAAGGTCCCAAGGCTCCACCGGAGGTACAAAAGCAGGCTGAATATGAAGCACTCCCTTTACAAAAGCTTGTATTTCTGGAAGTGAAGCCAATTCTTTTTGAAAGAAAATGGACAATGCCGAAATCTGAACCTTAATGGAGCCTAATTTTAGGCCCAAATTCACTCCAGTTTGTAGAAAGTGAAGGAAACGGCCCAGATGGAATTCTTCCGTAGGAGCATTCCTGGCCTCACACCAAGCAACATATTTACGCCATATACGGTGATAATGTTTAGCTGTCACATCCTTCCTAGCCTTTATCAGAGTAGGAATGACCTCATCCGGAATGCCCTTTTCCGCTAGGATCCGGCGTTCAACCGCCATGCCGTCAAACGCAGCCGCGGTAAGTCTTGGAACAGACAGGGCCCATGTTGCAACAGGTCCTGTCTTAGAGGAAGAGGCCACGGATCTTCTGTGAGCTTCTCCTGCAATTCCGGGTACCAGGCCCTTCTTGGCCAATCTGGAACAATGAGAATTGTCCGAACTCCTCCTTTTCTTATTATTCTCAACACCTTTTGGGATGAGAGGAAGAGGAGGAAAAACATATACTGAGTGGAACACCCACGGTGTCACTAGTGCGTCCACCGCTACCGCCTGAGGGTCTCTTGACCTGGCGCAATACCTTTGCAGTTTTTTGTTTAGGCGGGACGCCATCATGTCTATCTGGGGCAGGCCCCACTGGCTTGCAATCTGTGTGAAGACTTCCTGATGAAGTCCCCACTCTCCCGGATGCAGGTCGTGCCTGCTGAGGAAGTCTGCTTCCCAGTTGTCCACTCCCGGAATGAACACTGCTGATAGGGCGCTTACATGGTTTTCCGCCTAGCGTAGAATCTTTGTGGCTTCCGCCATTGCCACTCTGCTCTTTGTGCCGCCCTGGCGGTTTACATGAGCTACTGCGGTGATGTTGTCTGACTGAATCAGAACTGGTAAGTCGCAAAGCAAAGTCTCCGCTCGACGAAGGGCGTTGAATATGGCCCTTAGCTCCAGGATGTTGATGTGAAGACAAGTCTCCTGACTTGACCAAAGACCCTGGAACTTCGTTCCTTGTGTGACTGCACCCCAACTTCGGAGGCTCGCGTCCGTGGTCACCAGAACCCAGTCCTGAATGAATGCCGTATCTGCGGCCCTCTAGAAGGTGAGCACTCTGCAGCTACCACAAGAGAGACACTTTGGCCCTGGGGGACAGGGTGATCAACCGATGCATTTGTAGATGCGACCCGGACCATTTGTCCAGTAGGTCCCATTGGAAGGTCCGTGCATGGAACCTGCCGAATGGAATGGCCTCGTAAGATGCCACCATCTTTCCCAGGACTCGCGTGCAGTGATGCACTGACACCTGTTTTGGTTTCAATAGGTTCCCGACCAAAGTCACGAGTTCTTGAGCCTTTTCTATCGGCAGATACACCCTTTTCTGGTCCGTATCCAGACTCATGCCCAAGAAGGGTAGACGAGTCGTAGAAACCAGCTGCGACTTCGGGATATTGAGAATCGAGCCGTGTTGCTGTAACACCTTCAGTGAAAGTGACACGCTGTTCAGTAACTGCTCTCTTGATCTCGCTTTTATGAGGAGATCGTCCAAGTACGGGATAATTGTCACACCTTGCTTGCGCAGGAGCACCATCATTTCCGCCATTACCTTGGTGAAAATTCTCGGGGCCGTGGAAAGCCCAAACGGCAACGTCTGAAATTGGTAATGACAATCCTGTACCGCAAATCTCAGGTATGCCTGATGAGGTGGATATATGGGAACATGAAGGTATGCATCCTTAATGACCAGAGATACCATAAAATCTCCCCCTTCCAGGCTGGCGATGACTGCCCTGAGCGATTCCATCTTGAATTTGAACCTTTTCAAAGTATAGGTTCAGGGATTTTAAATTTAAAATGGGTCTGACCGAACCGTCCGGTTTCGGGACCACAAACAGGGTTGAGTAATATCCCCTTCCCTGTTGAAGCGGGGGAACCTTGACCACCACCTGTTGAAGATACAATTTGTCGATTGCATTTAACACTATCTCCCGTTCTTGAGGAGACGTTGGCAGAGCCGATTTGAAAAACCGGCGAGGAGGCACCTCTTCGAATTCCAGTTTGTAACCTAGGGAAACAATTTCTATTGCCCAGGGATCCACCTGTGAGTGGGCCCAGATGTGGCTGAAAATTCGAAGACGTGCCCCCACTGGAGCGGACTCTTAGTGTAGCCCCAGCGTCATGCGGTGGATTTTGCAGAGGCCGGGGAGGACTTCTGTTCCTGGGAACTAGCTGTGTTGTGCAGCTTTTTCCCTCTGCCCTTACCTCTGGCAAGAAAGTACGATCCACGGCCTTTCTTGTTTCTATTTGATCGAAAGGACTGCATTTGATAATGTGGTGCTTTTTTAGGTTGTGAGGGAATATAAGGTAAAAAATTAGATTTGCCTGCCGTAGCAGTGGAGACCAGGTCCGAGAGACCTTCCCCAAACAATTCCTCACCCTTGTAAGGTAAAACCTCCATATGCCTTTTTTGAGTCGGCATCAGCTGTTCATTGTCGGGTCCAAAGGACTCTTCTAGCCGAGATCGACATAGCGTTGATTCTCGAACCCAATAGACCAATGTTTCTTTGTGCATCTCTCATATATAAGACAGCATCTTTTATATGTCCTAGGGTCAATAGGATGGTATCCTTATCCAGGGTATCAAATTCCGCTGATAAGGTATCTGTCCATGCTGCTACAGCACTACACACCCATGCCGATGCAATAGCCGGTCTGAGTAAGGTACCTGAATGTGTATAAATGGACTTCAGGGTAACCACCTGCTTGCGATCAGCAGAATCCCTGAGGGTAGCCGTATCTTGGGAAGGCAGCGCTACCTTTTTGGACAAGCGTGTCAAAGCTTTGTCCACCCTAGGGGATGATTCCCACCGTATCCTGTCCGTTGGCGGGAAAGGATACGCCATAAAAATCCTTTTGGGAATCTGCAGTTTCTTGTCTGGAGATTCCCAAGCTTTTTCACATAACTCGTTCAGCTCATGTGAGGGGGGGAAATTTATCTCAGTTTTCTTTCCCTTATACATGTGTACCCGCGTGTCAGGGACAGGGGGTTCCTCTGTGATATGCAAAACATCTTTGATTGCAATAATCATATATCGAATACATTTAGCAACCTTTGGCTGTAATTTTGCATTATCATATTCTACATTGGAGTCAGAATCCGTGTCGGTATCCGTGTCAACTATTTGGGATAGTGGGCGCTTTTGGGACCCCGAAGGTCCCTGCGACATAGGTACAGGCATGGGTTGACTCCCTGACTGTTCCCTAGCTTCAGCTTTATCCAATCTTTTGTGCAATAAATTTACATTGGCACTTAAAACATTCCACATATCCATCCAGTCAAGTGTCGGCGCCGTCGACGGCGACACCACATTCATTTGCTCCTCCTCCCTTGAAAAGCCTTCTACCTCAGACATGTCGACACACACGTACTGACACACCACACACTCAGGGAACCCTCTTATCTGAGGACAGTTCCCCCACAAGGCCCTTAGGAGAGACAGAGAGAGAGTATGCCAGCACACACCCAGCGCTATAATAACCCAGGACAAAAACACAATATTTATGTTTACCCAGATAGCGCTTTTATACTCAATCCGCCAATTATGTGCCCCCCCTCTACTTTAAAACCCTCTTGTCACCGTGATCTAAGCAGGGGAGAGTCAGGGGAGCTTCCTCTCAGCGGTGCTGTGGAGACAAAATGGCGCTGGTGAGTGCTGAGGGAGAAGCCCCGCCCCCTCGGCGGCGGGCTTCTGTCCCGCTCTAAAATACAAAACTTTGGCGGGGGCTCGTAGGTATATACAGTGGCCGGCTGTGTATACCCATCTTTTTCCAGGAGAGGTTTATTTGCTGCCCCCCCCCCCTGCACCCTTACAGGGACACAGTATGTGAGGTGAATGGGAGCAATGGCGCACAGCTGCAGTGCTGTGCGTTACCTCAGTGAAGAACATTGAAGTCTTCTGCCGCCTCTGATGTCTTCTAACTTCTCATACTCACGTGGCTTCTACCTTCAGCTCTGTGAAGGAGGACGGCGGCGCGGCTCCGGGGCGGACGGCGAGGATGAGACCTGCGTACCGATCCCTCTGGAGCTATTGGTGTTCAGTAGCCTAAGAAGCAGATCCTTTCAACTCACGGAAGTAGGTCTGCTTCTCTCCCCTCAGTCCCACGATGCAGGGAGTCTGTTGCCAGCAGGCTCCCTGAAAATAAAAAACCTAACAAAATGCTTTCTGTCAGAAACTCAGGAGAGCCTCTGAAAAGCACCCAGTCTCCTCTGGGCACAGTAATCAACTGAGGTCTGGAGAAGGGGCATAGAGGGAGGAGCCAGTGCACACCCAAATCCTAAAGTCTTTCTTAAAGTGCCCATGTCTCCTGCGGAGCCCGTCTATCCCCATGGTCCTTACGGAGTCCCCAGCATCCTCTAGGACGTAAGAGAATATTATTTTTTCCCCTCCAGATTCTACACACAATACCCCATAATGACATCGTGAAAGGTTTTTTTTTGAGATTTTTGCAAATGTATTAAACAATAAAAAAACAAGAAATCACATGTATGAAATCATAAGTATTCACAGCCTTTGCCATGAAGCTCAAAATTGAGCTCAGGTGCATCATCCCTGAATTTTGAGATCAGGATGCATCATCCTTGAGATGTTCCCACAGCTTAATTGGAGTCCACCTCTGGTAAATTCAGTTTATTGGACATGATTTGAAAAGGCACACACCTGTCTATATAAGGTCCCCACTTGACAATGCATGTCTGAGCACAAACCAAGCATGAAGTCAAAGGATTTGTCTGTAGACCTCCGAACACAGGATTGTCTCGAGGCAAAAATCTGGGGAAGGGTACAGAAAAATATCTGCTGCTTTGAAGGTCCCAATGAGCACAGTGGCCCCCATCATCCGTAAATGAAAGAAGTTCAGTACCACCCAGACTCTTCCTAGAGCTGGCTGGCCATCTAAACTGAGCGATCGGGGGAGAAGGGCCCTAGTCATGGAGGTTACCAAGAACCCGATAGTCACTCTGAGAGCTACAGCAGTCCCCTGTGGAGTGAGGAGAACCTTCCAGAAGGATAACCATCTCTGCAGCAATCCACCTATCAGGCCTGTATTTTAGAGTGGTCAGATGAAAGCCACTCATTAGTAAAAAGGGTTCTGGTATGAATGGTCAACATTCGTTAGGTCGACCAATATTGGTCGACATAGACATGGTCAACAGAGTAATGGTCGACTCATGAAAATGTCGACGTGGATTTTTAAACTTTGGTGTCTTTTTTTTTTCTTTTCTTCTCCGTAACGTGACCAGGAACCCCAATTAGTGTACCGCGTCCCCTAGCATGGCTCGCGAGCTGCGGGCAGGATGCCTTGCCCTGCTACCGCTGCGCTCGGCACAGGTTACCGTTTCCAGTCGTAGTCCACGTGGATGGTAAAATATGAAAGTTAATTAATTTTTTCTTTCTTTAAAAAAGCATGTAAACCATATGTCCATGTCGACCCTGTCAATGTTGACCAATAGTGGTCAACAGTAATATGTTCGACCATCTAAACGGATACCAGTAAATAGCACATGGCAGCCCCCCTGGAGTTTGCCAAAATGTACCTGAAGGACTTTTAAGACCATGAGAAGCAAAATTCGCTGGCCTGATGAGATGAAGATTGAACTCTTTGGTGTGAATGCCGGGCGTCATGTTTGGAGGAAACCAGGCACCGCTCATCACCAGGTCAATACCATACCTAAGGTGAATCATAGTGGTGGCAAACTAGTCAGGTTAGAGGAAAAGATGAATGCAGCAATGTACAGAGACATCCTGGATGAAAACCTGCTCCAGAGCGCTCTTGACCTCAGACTGGGGCGACTGTTCATCTCTCAGCAGGACAACGACCCTAAGCGCACAGCCAAGATATCAAAGGAGTGGCATCAGGACAACTTTATGAATGTCCTTGAGTGGCCCAGCCAGAGCCCAGACTTGAATCCGATTGAACATCTTGGAGAGATGTGAAAATGGCTATGCACTGAAGCTTCCTGTCCAACCTGATGGAGCTTGAGAGGTGCTGTAAAGAGGAATGGGTGGAACTGCCCAAAGATAGGTATGCCAAGCTTGTGGCATCCTATTCAATAAAACTTGAGGCTGTAATTGCTGCCAAAGGGGCATCAACAAAGTATTGAGCAAAGGTTGTGAATACTTATGTACGTGTGATTTCTTAGGGTTTTTTTTTTCCTGCAGCGGTTTAAACGGTGTTCCGCAGGGAATACATTGAGGTGTAGAGCGGGATCTTGAATCCAGAGTCACCATCAGGCAGAGCTTTGACTGTCCCAGGATGCATTGGGGCCTTCTCTATAACCGCCTCCAGGCACTGTGTGAGCTCAGTTTCGAGTGGTGCCTGCAGGCAGCAGGTCACTGCACTGGGCAGCCCTGAAAAAGTTGTAGACTTCAAGGGACGCGGCACTATTATGTCAGGGTGACATCAGTGCTGCGTCTCGGTCACCTCCCAAGCGGCGTTGCATCCTCCCGCGGCTCAGATCCCCGGGTACTTGCGGCGGAGATTCTCTGGCTAAGGCACACGGTCGCAGATGCTCTCCTGGTTCGCGTGGCTGCTACGAAGGGAAGAGGTAAGAGGGTCCCCCAAGCGGAACCCGCCACTAAATCATGTTCCTGTCCCAGTCTATGGAGATGGACTGTGACGCTACTGTGGACACTGTTACCGAGCAGGGACCCCACTATATCCACCAGGGCATAGGAGTGCAGGTCGGATGTACGAACGCCCCTATTGATAATGTTCTGTAGTACCGGCGGTGAGAAGGGCAGTAAAACTCTGGAAGCTCCTGTAATTTTCAAGGCATGCTTCAGAGGTTTACTTGAAGAGGAAGTATTGTGTGATGGTCTGTGTACTAAATGCCGTACACCTCCCAGTCAGCCTGCAGCTTCTGTAACTACAATGGAGCCACCCTGGGCTTTGTTCACTACCCTCCTGGGGACTCTGGTGGACCGTTTAGCCCCCTATAGGACCTCCGGTGCCACTGCAACCACAAATTGTTCCTATAGTAAATCCGCCTTAGGCGGAAAGTTTGTCTACCCAGCTGCAACAGTTAAATCAGTCTTTATTTAGACCGAAATCTACCCCAGGTCACTCTCGTGTCTCTGGGTCCTCTAAGCGGGCTGCTTCCTCCTCACAATCCACTAACCTCTGTTTCATCGGATGAGGAAGGGGAGCATACGGTCCTGTCAGACTCTGAATCATGTGTTACTGATGAAGATTCTGCCTTCCTGGTTGATGTCCCTGACCTGGTGGATGCTATTAAGCAGATCCTACAACTCACTGAGGATGAGGATTCCATTACCGTGGCCAAGAAAACAGAAGGTGGGTAAAACTGTTTTACCCCATTCTGATCCATCTCGTGGACATCAGGAAGGAACCCTGGTCTACCCCATGTAAGAAATTCCAGCTCCCTAAACGGGCTTTGGCTCGCTATTCTCTCCCTGCAGAGTTATGTCGTAAGTGGGAGAACCCACCGCCGGTGGATTCTCATGTCACCAGTCTGTGTGTCGTCTACGCTGCCTGTCGCCACGGTCACCTCCCTGAAGGAACCGACAGATAAGCGTGTGGAGGGATGCCTGAAATCTATACATTCCCTCGCAGGGGCCGTTCATAGGCCCACTATAGCTGCCTCTTGGGCAGCAAAGGATATTGAGGCATGGGTTCAGGTGTTAGAGGATGAGCTGCCCGAGGATATTTCTGACAAGGCCAGACAATGCCTGTCTCGCATATGCACTGCCCCCTATACATTCAGGAGGCGCCCTCTGAGGTTGGATTGTAATGTCAGCCAAAGCGTCATCCACGTCTATCCTTGCTCGCTGTATACTGTGGTTAAGGTCGTGGAAAGTGGATTTTGACTCCAAGAAGACCTTGGAGGTACTTCCCTTCACATGGGAAATTTTGTTTGGAGAGGACCTGAATAAAATTGTGTCTGAATTAGCAGCTGCTAAGACTGATCTCTTTCCTCCTATTAATCCTTCTACACAGAAGGTGAAGACTACCACTTTTCGTTCCTTTCGACCTCAAGGGAAAGCTAAGGGCCAGTTTTACCCCAGACAGTCTCGTGCTTCCAAGATCACTAAGCCCAAGACGAAAGAGTCCTGGGCAGCCCGTCTGCCTGCTTCAAGACAAGCAAGCCGCATGACGGAGCGGGACCCAAGGGTGGGAGGCCGAATTCTACAGTTCGCCCAGGTCTGGTAAAAGACCACTTCAGATGCTTGGGTACTGGAAGTTGTCTCACAGGTACGCTGTCTCCTTCAAGAGACATCCCCCTCACCAGTTCTGCACTATGGTACTCCCTTCGGATCCGTTGAAGGCGCAAGCTCTACAAACTGTGGTAGGTTCCCTGCTGAGCACAGGAGTGGTTGTGCCGGTACCTCAGTCCCAGAGTTGCAGAGGCTATTACTCAACCCTGTTTCTTGTACAGAAACCCAATGGGTCCTTTTGGCCTATACTCAACCTCAAATCACTGAACAAATTTGTAAGGGTAGCCAAGTTTCCTATGAAAACATTGCGCTCTATTGTGCTGGCGATGGAACCTGGAGATTACATGCTATCACTGGATATACAGGATGCTTATCTGCATATTCCTATTGCCATAATGCATCAGCAGTTCCTGCGATTTGCTATTGCCGACAGTCACTACCAATTCCAAGCTCTGCTGTTCGGACTGGCCACGGCTTCTCGGATCTACACCAAGGTTACGGCCATGAAGATTGCGCATTTACGTCACCGGGGAGTCTGAATCCTGACATACTTTGTCGACCTACTGATTCTGGTGAGTTCCCATGATGTCCTCCTCAGTCATCTAGCACGGACAGTGAGTTGCTTACAAGCCCGCGGATGGCTGATCAATTGGAAGAAGTACTCGCTGGTCCCAGCTCAGAGCATGGTGCACCTAGGGGGAGCTTCTGAACACACAGAGTCAAAGACTGTTCCTGTCTCCAGACAAGGTCCTGAAAATCCAGGACAGGATAAGACACTTCATCCGTCACCCCAGAGTGTCAATTCACTCGGCGATGCAAGTACTTGGCCTGATGGTGGAGTACACTCAATTTCATTCCCGTCCTCTTCAACGATTCATTCTTGCCAAATGGGACGGCCTGCCTCATCGGATCAGATCCCAAAGGATCCTGTTGACTCCGGAGGTTCTTTGTCGCTGACCTGGTGGCTGCAGGACCAGCAGTTGAGCAGGGGCCGTCCCTTTTGGATCCCTGACTGGGTCCTCCTGACGACGGATGCAGTCTGAGGGGATGGGGAGCAGTGTTGGAACACTCTTTTCAGAGATGGTGGTCCAAGGAAGAGTCACTCCTCCCAATAAACATCCTAGAGCTGAGGGCGGTGTTAAATGCATCATCACCCGCCCTGCCTCTGGTATGGAACAGACAGGTTCAGGTACAGTCAGACAATGCCATGACTGTGGCATACATAAACCATCAAGGCGGCACTCAAAGCCGCATGGCTATGAAGGAAGTGTCAAAAATCCTTTGTTGGGCAGAATGCCATCTGCCTAGTATATCGACAGTGTTCATTCCGGGTGTCCTGAACTGTGAAGCGGACTACCTCAGTCATCAGGATGTACACGCCGGAGAGTGAAGTCTTCATTCGGAAGTCTTTCAACTCCTAGTGGACATGTGGGGTCTACCGGACATAGACCTCATGATGTCTCAACACAATCACAAGGTTCCGTCTTCGGATCAAGGACAAGGGATCGTCGGGCAGCATTTGTGGGCGCAGTGCCAATTCCATGGAACTTTCGGCTGCCGTACGTGTTCCCTCCAGTGTCACTCCTGCCCAGAGTTCTACATAAGTTCAAACAGGAAGGAGGGATGCTGCTTCTAGTCGCCCTAGCGTGGCCCAGAAGGCATTGGTTCTCAGAAAAAATGGAGGATATCTCCCAGCGCTTAGTTTTATCGAATGAGTTCTATAACCTATAAACTATAAAAGTGATTTAGTAAATACCAATAATCACACAGTCAAAGAATTAAATAAAATACATTTCTTTTATTAAAGGTAAGATATGGGGATTTCCATAGAGGATATCTTTCACTCCGTTCTAGAATACTAAAAAATTTTTTACAGTGATTCCTAATACCGGTATACTAAAAATAATAAATTAAATTACCAGACAAACAACACAAATAACATGTATAGTTAGTGATACGCTACCCTTAGCGATTTACTCACTAAACGTCTTAGATGTTATGATCACTAAAGGGTGATTCTTAAGTCCCAAGAATGTATAAATTTCCCACAAGGTGAAACTATTTGTATCAAAAAGGCAGTCTTTGTAAAGCTTCCATTCAGGCCACAATTTCCTGGAGCCAGTAAGCACAGTTTTCTTCAGGTATAGCCTATGGAAAGCCACTTACTTCAAAAGCCACGGAGAAACAAACGACGGGTGTCTGCCGGCAGACAAAGATTCGGTGTCTCTGCAATCGACTAGTTTCGCCTGTCTCAGCAGGCTTCCTCAGGATCTGCAGGGTTTATTTGGTTCTCAGACCTGCAGGGTTTATCGACGGAACATCCCCTTCCTCAACGACCAGACCTCCTCGTACAGGGCCCTGGTCTCTACCCAGACCGGGACAGACTGGTTGACGGTGTGGCTCTTGAAGCATCACTCCTGAGAGCCAAAGGATTTTCGGAGGCGGTTATTCAAACGATGTTGAAAGCCCGTAAACTGGCCTCCGCCTGGATTTATTACAGGGTTTGGAATTCTTACTTCACCTAGTGTGCTGAGAAGAATTGCGATGTCCATAGATTCAGAACTTCCAGAATACTGGCTTTTCTGCAAAGAGGCATGGACTTAGCTCTTCGTCTGGCCTCCCTCAAGGTTCGTATATCTGCCTTGTCGGTTTGGTTTCAGAGAAAGATTGCCTCTATACCTGATGTTCAGACGTTCATTCAGGGCGTCATTTGGATTCAGCCTCACTATGTCCCTCCTGTGGCTCCATGGGATTTGTCTGTTGTACTGAATGCTCTGCAAGAGTCTCCTTTTGAACCTCTTGAACCTTAAATGGCTCACAGCCAAGGTCCTGTTCTTGCTGGCTATTACTTCTGCAAGACGGATGTCGGACTTAGGGTGGACAACAGGATAAAGCACCTTTCTCCGGCAGGGTCCACAGGTTATCCACAGGATAACAATGGGATATGATGAAGCGACAGGGTATTTGCACCAATCGGTCAAAGCCTTTCCGGCCTCCCAGCATGCAACGGGCCCATCCCCGCCTCCTTGCTCAGGCAAATCAGTTTTTTTGTTTGGTGCGGCAGGAGGCGGACCATGGTCAGAGAGCTGCTGGTTTTTAGCAGCCCTAAGCTTTCTTATTTTTATAGTTTTACTTATTTTTTTGAGTGATCTTTCTAAACCGTGTCTTATACGTACCTTAGAAAGAGTCGCTCCAACAACTCTTTGCCGGGTCGTGCCAACGCTTACCCACGAGTACACTTTTGTTTCGGCGGGCATCTGTGTCGGCTATACTAGCAGGTCCAGCAGACGTTACCAGGCTGTGGCCGGAGCACGGGGAGAAGGTAAGGTATCGATTCCGCTTAGAAGGAGAATACGTACACAGCCGCACTGTTTTGGGAAGGAGACCACCTCGGGTGCACCAGCGCTAAACCTAAGGGATCAGAGGCTCCAGGATTAGTATGAGGCCGCGATCCCTAGGGTTGATGTCAGCAGTGGGGAGTCAGATGCTCTCCTGGTAGCCCCTCCCCCCGGTTCATGACCAGTTTCCTCCGAGTCTCCCACCATGAACTGTTTCCCGCTTCCGTCTCAGACGCTGTATACGTAGGGGACCTAGTCGCAGCATAGGCAGCTGTGTGACTGGTGCGTCCATGTTCACCGAGTGTCTGTGTTCACTATACGTTCATGGAGTGGCAGTGTACACTAGTAGCGTCTGGATCCTCAGCGTTCGCTAACGTATTGATCGGTCCTGGAAGCAAGGCGAGTCTCCCTGTATCCCACTCTGAGTACGGGTTATACAGCACTGAGTCTCTATCTACTTTTTTTTTTTTAACTTTTTATACCAGGAGAGACAAAGAAAGTATACAAAACAGATTCAATTGTACAATAAAAGGTGTAAACCAGTCTCCGTGGAGTTTTTATTTTTATTTTTTATTCAGTTTACAGATAAACAAAGAAGTCCCGCAAGAGGGTACACATTGCGAGGGAGAAAGAAACAAGGAAGAGCAGGGTGGAAGAGAGAAAAAGGGGGGGGGGAGCAAGGGGAAAGTAGAAAAGGACAAGCACCGAAACAAAAGACAGGGCCGATCTTAGGCCATAAGGAGAAAAGTACACCAAAGATGATAATATATAATGCATAAACATACCAATATAGATATAGGTATACGAGTCAGGCATTGGTCAATAACTATCGAGTATTGAGAAGAGACGGATGGCGTCCAGAGGGAGGATCCAGGAACAGTATGGCTAGGTATATATAGGTGGCATGAACAAAGGAATATGTCGCACATCAATGTGGGGGAGACATCATGAGCAACCAGGGGCCCCAGACGAGTTCAAATTTATGGGGACAGTCATGCAGATAATAAGCGATCTCCATATTAGCCAAGAAGCAAATATAATTATTCAGGGCAGAATAGTAGGAGCAGCGGAGGCCTTCCAATTTTTAGCGATTAATGATTTAGCAGCTACATAAATATGGGAAAACGATTTATTTAGGAGAGGGTCAAGATCTGGGAACGGGCGAGCCAATAAAAATACCCAAGGGTCCAGTGCGAGCCCTAAGCTAGAGAGGGATTTCAGCATATCGAGTACTTTATTCCAGAACCTGGCTATATGTGTGCAAGTCCACCAGATATGGAAAAGAATTCCCCGCTGACCACATCCCTGCCAACAAACAGGAGTAGCAGAAGGGAACATCCTAGACAATTTGTCCGGGGTGTAGTACCACCGATAATATAATTTATAGGATGTCTCCTTGAGTCGGGTAGAGAGAGATCTTTTAGCTATGCCCTCCCGTACCTTCTCCCAACAGGCATCGTCTGGTGGGGGACCCAGGTCCCGCTCATGGCTAGTCTGCGATCCCGAGGAAACTCCAACCAACATAGTATAGATCAGTGAAATTAGCCCTCCACCTATGGGTTTTTTAATACATAGGGATTCAAATGAGGTAAGCTCCCGTAATACGTAAGCTTGAGGCAGGGAGAGAAGAAAATGTCGGATCTGAAAGTATTCAAAAAATAGGAGGGGATAGGGAGGAAAACTTAAATTTGATATCATCTATCGACACCCCAGTGGTCTTGGAGAGAGAGATCATATACCACGTGAACCCCAGCGCTAAACCAGGATGTGAAACGAGAAGATGAAATCCCATCGGGGAAGGCTGGGTTGTCCCAGAGGGGGGGGAGTGGGAGGAGGACAAATTGTATTCCTGAGAGATTTATGCCAGATAGGAATTTTAGAGAGGGAAAAGGGTTCGTTAGAGTGAGCTGATACGGTTTGCTCTATCTACCTTTTGAGTACGAATAGTTAGATAAGTGCCTATTGCATATGAATCTGTAGACATTTACAGTTTCTTTCGCATTTACGTCTGAATACGTTAGATCTGTTTAAAACATGATGCAGTAATATGTTCTACTTGAGATGTAGCTGTAGTGGATGTGCTCATGTTGCTTATTACACTAATGTATAACATGTGACTGACTGCTAGTGCGATTACTGACTTTACTATATTTCTGACAGTTTGTTTATTCCGATCCTCAATGCCGGTGCATGGGTAGGGTCGGATTGTATATCACTTTAAAAAAAAATTAAAGTGATTACAGTCACAAATTGTGTAGTACACTGTGGATGTGTTGATTATTTATCATGTCTAAGAGCGGCAAAGGTGAGGAAGGTACACTCACAGCAACACCAATACTCATCATGTTTGTCTTGCAAAACTGTGTTATCCTCTCAGGATCTGGTTCAGGATGGTTTGTGTGCAAATTGTTTTAGCTTTCTTCAGGGGTTAATGAAAAACACAAGGCAGATTCAGGTAAAGATGAATCCACCTTGGGCTATGTTTGCACAGACTTTATCCAGTATAGCTGAACGGATAATTCCTCCAACTCCTGTACCAGGGATAGGTTACACTATTAACCCTTACATGCAGCTCCCCACCTATGGTGTATCACTTCCAGCAGCAGCTTCTCAAAAGAAACAAGCTGATAAACCGGTGGTAATTTAATTTTCACCTTCACAGGCTACACATGATTCAGATGAGGATTCATCGGAAGATGAAAGCTCAATGAATTCTACTTTGGCATACGAAGAGGAGGACGGTCTCAGCTCAGTGGATATAGCTGAGTTAATTAAAGCAATGAAAGCAATTCTATCCTCAGAGGATTCAGCAGAGCCTGTGTTAAAAACCAAGGCACCTGTGTTTAAACGTCCCAAAACAGTTAAAACCGAGTTTCCAGGGTCAGATCAGCTGACAGAAATTATGGAAGAGGCTTGGGCTACGTCCAATAAGAAGTTTATAATTCCTAAGAAATAGAATTCTAATTATCCTCTTCCATCTGGGAATTGTTTAAAAAGGGAGGTGGCTCCTAAAGTAGATACTCGTGTAATTCGATTAGTGCGAAAATCTACATTATCTTTGCCTTCAACATCTTTAAATGATGTCACGGATAGGAGATTGGATGGTTTTCTGAAAACTATTTTTTCCCTGTTTGGGGCAGTCATAAGGCCAGCCATGGCTTCAGCTTGGATGGCAAAGGCAGTGGCTACCTGGGCTGATGCATTGGAGGGGGATTTTTCTATAGCTTCTAGAGAGCAAAAATCCCATATAGCTCATATAAAACAGGCTGCAATTTTCCTGGAAGAAGCAGCATTGGATATGGGTACTATTGCCTCCATGGCATCAGCTTCAACAATAGCTGCTCACAGAGCAGTTTGGCTACGTACGTGGAAAGCGGATTCAGAATCTAAGAAGGTTTTGGAATCTACTTTTTTCTGGAGATACTCTTTTTGGTAAAGAATTGACAGATATTCTGGAGTCAGAAGCAGACTCCAATAAGGTCAAGTTTCCTTCCACATACAATTTCAAACCTAAAGTAACGGCTTTTCAGTCTCAAGGAAAAGCTAAAGGAAAAAGTGATGGCAAGCAGGCCCAATACAAGAAGTCTGGTAAGACTAAAAAGCATTGGGCTACCAGAGGACCGGTTGGGAAGACAGATAATAAACCATCAACCTGAGGGTGTGGGCCTCCACCTGGTGTACCCCAGGGTGGGGGGGCTGACTTCTGCAGTTTGCACAAATCTGGCAACAGTCTACAACAGATGCCTGGGTGCAGAAAGCGCTAGGTTATACTTTTGCCTTGAAGAAGTACACTTCTCGAAGGTTTTTTTGTACCAGCCCGTCTCGGGTAGAGATGAAGGCCAGGGCTTTGTTAGAGGCAGTTCAGAAATTGCTTCACCCAGGAGTAGTCATTCCAGTTCCTCCTGCACAATGTGGACAGGGTTTTTACTCCAACCTGTAGTACTGAACAAATACTTTTGGGTACCTCGATTTCACATGGAGACGTTATGTTCCATCATTTTGGCCATGGAACCAGGGGATTATATGGTATCCCTGGATATACAGTATGCTTACCTACATGTTCCTGTAGCACTGTCCTATCAGTGCTATCTCAGGTTCGCTATCCTCCCAACAGCATTTTCAGTTCCAGGCCCTACCTTTTGGATTAGCCATAGATCCCAGAGTATTTACCAAGATTATGGTGGTAATGGCAGCTTATCTCCACCAGCAGGTGTTAAGAATATTTCCATACCTCGACGATCTTTTAATCCTGGCACAGACGCAGGAGTTGCTCTTATGTCATCTGCGACAGACAATAACGTGTCTGCAGAACCACGGGTGGCTCATAAACTGGGCAAAATCGTCTCTCAACGGATGACTCAATTGGGGGCTGTACTGGATTCAGGTCTTCAGAGAGTAAGTTTACCTCTGAACAAGATATCCAAGGTCCAGTCAAGGATTCAGTCAAAAGGTATCCAGTCACGCAGCAATGCGGGTGATGGGTTTTGATGGTATCAACGTTCGACATAGAGTATGCACAATTCCACTTGAGGCCTTTGCAGCGTCTGATTCTTGCCAAATGGAATGGGTTGCATCAGACAATAAAATCACAGACCATGTCTCTTACGATAGAAGTAAGGTCATTAGCCTGGTGGCTACAGATATCCCATCTGGACAAGGGGAGACCCCTTTGGATATCAGATTGGGAAATTCTGATGACAGATGCCAGCTTTCAGGGCTGGGGAGCAGTGCCAGGAAGGTTGTGTTTTCAGGGGCAATGGGCCAGGGAAGAAAGTTGCCTGCCAATAAATATATTGGAACTTCGGGCCATATACATGGATGTACTCGTTCAGAGCCATTTCTCACGTGAACCTGTCAAATCAAGAAACGTAACAGGATCCTTCCCATGCGGGCAATGCAAGGCCTGCCCACAGATCCAAATAACTGACAAAGTGAAGGACAGACTGGGACAAGATATCCCCATATGACATTTTTTCAATTGTGATACACAAGGAGTGGTCTATTGTCTAATTTGCAGTTGCAATCAATGGTATGTGGGCATGACCACAAGGAAGTTCAAAACCAGAATCCTTGAACACATGGGTTCCATCCGAAATGCAGTATCAGATCTGTTGAAGGGCAAAAAACTGACGGCAGTAGCCAGGCATTACCACGCTCAACATCAAGACTCACCATGTGAAATGCGCACCTTTGGACTCGACAGAGTCCATTTAGGCATACACGGGGGGTGATCTTGGCAAAGAACTCTTAGTGGAACTTCAAATTGGGAGGCCTCAAACCATCGGGTCTTAATGAATATATCAATTACAGCGTGTTCCTGTAATCCACCTAGACCTCCACCTTTCTTCAGCCATAATGATACCTAGATTACTCCATATTATAAATCTAGTTACATACTTTTGTTTATACCCCACATTGCTTTCCCCGCATAGTATCCCCATATTTATAGGGACCAGTCCACACTAATATCTTCCTTTAAACCATCTTGTTACCCTCACAATTTCAGCCCTCTAGTCCTCTCTTTTTCACCACACATATGACACGGTCCCACTGCACATACACCACATTATTGCACCACCTCTGGCTTTACTTATTCTGTGCATCCAGATTTACTGTATGTATACACTCCAGTTTCACTCACTCACCTTTTATGTCATCATTTCTTTTTACTATTTATTGTATTCAGCCCCACTTCACTCACATCTCACTTCACCGTTTCCCTCACTTCAACCATTTCCACCCAGTTCGTCCTCATACCCCGTAACCCTGTCACCACTATTCCCCACTACATTCTCGACACACCTTTACAGCCCTAACACACACAGAGATGTACTTATCACTCCCGATGCCGGTACTCATAAATTTAACTAAATGACAGTAAATTTTTTAACGAATTTTGCACTAGTATTAGAACACTCATGGCACTAGTACCCAATTTTTGAAAATCACCTGTTTGCATACATTTGTCTCTCCTAATAACATTTACCTACACATTTCTTCATATATCTGTCTTTCCAAATACCATTTATTTATGTATCTGTCTCTCCACATCCCATTTATCTATACAGACATTACAGGCCATTTATATTAAATCCTCTTCTTTCCATTAATCTTTGCAACTTATTATAATGCACACACAGTACAGATACTGCAAAAGATTTGATTGAATATAACTTGCATCACAAAGCCTTAACAGTCGTACTGACAATTGTCCTTTTCGCTATCTGCTACTAACTGCAATAATTGTAACCCATGTACAGCCTAGCTTACACTCAGGGCAAAAGAAACAATCTTTTTATTCTTTGCAACAAATGTAATCCATTTATAGCCTGTTTCACATTTAGGGTAAAAGAAACAATCCCCTTCTTTTATCTGCTACTAATTGAAATAAGTGTAACCTATGTATAGCCTGGTTTATACTCAAAAGAAACCCTCATCTCTATATTTATCATAGGTCACGTGCCCCCTTTAAATGTCGCTACAATTCTGCCATTTCATTTCTTTAAGTAATCTCTCTCCTTTTTTCACATTCTTTCAGAGATTAGTAATATGCACATATCAAACTCATAATACTATTGCACACCCATTGTTGAATGTTGTCATTTTTATTTTTATATAATTTTTTTTGCTCCATAATTGTTTTTAATAGACACTTTTCTGTTTTATTCCTATTTCAATGCGATGGACTCCTTGCTGAAGTCTAACCCGGTCTGAATATAACTGATTCAGCTGAACGACCACGGCTGTGCAGCAATCCAAAATCGAGGGACACACACCCCCACTGATTGGACACCCTCCGACTTTTACTATGATAAAACCTGCAGGAGCCCACTACGCTACAGGAAGTGACCAAGCCCGACAGACGGGCGAAACGCATCTTCAGATCTCTGGCTGTCCGGGACCACCGATGTCTCCAACTACCTGCCTGTGCCTCATCTCTCTCCAGTACAGCGGCTTCCCAGCACCTTTGAACCGGGGTACACTTCAGCTGTGCGGCATCTGACGATCCTCCGGGATTTTGACAGTCACGGGTAATATCTGTTCACAGAGTCACCCGTGTTTTGCACACGAACCAGTCATTACACGTGCAATTTCTGCCGCCTCATGTCTGTTTACAACAATTAATCAACTCCTGATTGGCCTATTAGGGCCATAGTTTGTTACTACTAGAAGGGTGCTTTCATCACTGATACTTATTATTATTTGTCAACAGTACTTCAATACTCGGTGTATTACATCTATTCAAACTACAGTGTTACTCCAATCCGTCCGGCCACACTTCCGCGTCGCCATCCAGTGATGGCACGCCGCAGGCGGGTATCCATAGCGACCAAGCAAACATCTGCTGTGTCACCTACGGAAACAATGTGAAAACAAAAACAGTGATGAGACAATAATACAGTGAAATTAAAAAACTTGGTGCACATGCAACAATTAAGAAACTGCAGGAACTGCATATAAACATGTATTTAAATGACATCTAAGTAATAAATATAAACCTACAATGAAAGAAAATAAGCAATGGGAATAGGTGGTAATACACACTTAGGGACATGTTAAAGGGCCTATGCATTATATTAAAGGAAACACTGCAAACCCAGGTTCTCATTGAGCCCCCTGGGTGACAGAGTTCCCAATTTATAAATCCATCTGGATTCCTTTTGTAATAATGCCCTATCCCTATTTCCACCCCTCAACATGCAGGGAACATGATCTATAAGGATGGCTCTAATACTAGCTACACTATGACCAGTTAGCATACAGTGCCGCGCAAAGGGTTGGTCACTTTCTTTCTTTTCAAAAGCTTTCTTAATGGCACTCCGATGGAGAGCCATTCTCTGGCGGAACTGCCTAATGGTCTTGCCAACGTATGCAAGACCACAAGGACACATGAGGAGATACACCACATGAGTCGTGGTGCACGTCAGCCAATGTTTGATAGGTATTTTACAACCTGTAGATGGATGATTGAAAGAGATGCCTACTGTCAAAGTGTTACACGTCGCACACCCCAAACAACGAAAACATCCATTTTTGGTTCTTAAAAAATGGGATTCCCTGTTCTTAGCCATGTCTGTGATGTCTAATTTCACAGTGTGGTCACCAATATTCCTCCCTCTAGTATGGCTCGGCAACAAAGCTGTATTGGCCATAGAGGACAGGGCCCCATCAGTCTGTATGATGGGCCACGTCTGTTTGGCTTTCTTCACCACTTTTTTACTCATAATGGTATGTTTATTAACCCAGGGGAATACTTCCCTAATGTGTTGCTTACTGTTATGGCTAGATTCCAAAACCTGTTGTCGGGTCATGTCCAAAACCCGTCTTTTGGACACCTCAAGGTCCCCTATTGGGTAACCCCTTTCAACAAATTTGTACTTCATCCTATCTAGTGCCCTGCAAGTCTCCTCTGGATCGGATGTAATCCTCCGCACACGCAAAAATTGCGAGTACGGTAGTCCCTTACGCAAAGGGGCTGGATGGAAGCTCTGGTACTTTAATACGGTACTATCAGTCGCTTTAACATACAAAGAGGTGATCAAACGATCCTCCTTGTTGGTTATGGTCACATCTAAGTAATTAATAGCATCCTCATGGATAACATAAGTAAACTGTACTGCATGACGAGTTCTATTATGGTTATCCAAAAGAGAGATGAGTTTTTCCCTAGGACCCTGCCATAAGATGAGCAGGTCATCAATATAGCGCCTGTAGTAGAAGACATGCATAGATACCTCCGGGTCCAAGGAAAACATTTGACATTCTACCTGGTACATAAATGCATTCGCATACGATGGGGCCACTGCCGACCCCATTGCACACCCTGCTAATTGCAACCAAAATTTACCATTGAAAACAAAATAATTTCTACTGAGTACTCTATCCAACAAGGACAAAAAAAATGCAATCTCTGGCCCTTTGTAATCAGGGTTATTCTCAATCAATGACCTCACTGCCTCCATACCTGCATCATGCGGGATGCAGGTATAGAGGCTAGTGACATCAGCGCTGCACAAGACCAGCCCCTCAGGTAATGGACCCAAGTCCTGTAGCTGAAGGAGCAAGGCCGTGGTGTCTTTAAGATAGGAAGGTATTGATTGCACACAGGGGTTAAGATACACATCTAAAAAGATGGATATAGGATGATATAGAGATCCTCTGGCCGACACAATAGGGCAGCCAGGAGGATCTATCAAAGTTTTATGAACTTTGGGGACGGTGAAGAACAATGGTGCTATGGGGAAATCAACTGTGAGGGCTTTTAGCACTTGTACTGTAATAGTCCCCTGTTCAAAGGCATCTTTCAACATAGTATCCAACTCATTCTTGAATTCCGTAGTAGGATCTTTAGTCAACCTCTTGTACACGGCAGGTTCATTCAGTTGGCGCTCACATTCCTTGACGTAATCACCCAAGTCCTGCACCACTGTAGCCCCCCCTTTGTCCGCTTTCCGGATCACTATGTCTGTCCTACTGGACAATTCCTTTAATGACGCCATCTCTTGTCTTGTCATGTTGGGGTATCCGGAATTAACTATTCAACGGTTACCCTCTGTCTCCAACATGCGTGTAAATGTCCGGATGGACGGATTGAGACTTGGTGGGTCAAACTGTGATCGGGGGGCAATCGCCTGTAGTTGCGCTGGGATGGTAGCAGTAGATGGTCCAGGTGTCTTGTGATTAAAAAACTCCCTCCTTCTCAGGGATCTGTTAAGATGGAGCATCTCAACTTTCCATTCAAGTGGGTCAGGGATATTTGTAGGGACGAAGGATAATCCCTTAGCCAAAACTTGATAATCCATATCTGAAAGAGGAGTGGAAGATAGATTAAAGACGGATTCTCTCATGGCCTCGGTGGCTTTTGCCCTGGTGTCCCTTTTGGTTCTGCCTCGACCTCCACGTCCTCTCCCGCGTCCTGGCGTTGGCACGCGGTTGGAATGGGTTTGAATGACCCGGGGGCCTTGACCTAAAGGGAGCTGAGAATCAGATGAAGGAGTCATCTCAGGAGCATACTCAGAATCACTTGCTGATGTGCTAGCTCCCTGTTGCTGTTCTCTCCGTCGACGTGATTGCTGACGACGGTTGGGGTATTGACGATCCTGACCAGGTCGTGTGCTTCCTAACCAAGGATAAACCTGCCTTTGCTGGTAATCCCTCTGGACTGTGAGGCGTTTATCCTTCTTGAAGCGCACTAGCTCCTGACGATATTGTTCCAGCTGGGCTCCAAGCTTGGCTGGCCAGTCAGTTTGAACATCTGATGAAAGACTCATTTTGTGTTCAGCCTCAAAGGACTGTATCTGTTCCTTAATGATGTTCAATTACCTTGTAGACTCCTCCACAACCAACAAAATGAGGTCCATGGAGCATTTGTTCAGGATCGCAACCCACCGGCAACAAAAGGTAGAATTGTAGCGGCCTATCGTAGGTGAGTTGCGAACCCTAAACCCTCGAGGTATCAAATTACTCCGATAATAATCGGACAATGTAATTCCGTGGTACAAGAAGTCAACTTCTCTTTGTTTCATTTTTAACCATTTTTTAAATAAGTCCTCATTGGTACTCTTCAATGGCTCATCCTCCAAACGCCGCTCAACCAGAATGGCTTTGGCTTCAGCATCGGAGAAACTGAGGCGCTCCCGTGCATCACGGTGAATTAGATCTAATGCTGCCTCCAAATCAGGATTGATATCAGCCATAATGGTGGGCGTGTGGATATTAGGGGCCAGGCGGAGAGAGCGTATTCCCACTGCCCAAAAGTTCTCAATGTGATGTGCACCAAGATACTGCTAAAATGCAGCCAGTACGACTGCAATGAAATGTCATCACAGACATGGCTAAGAACAGGGAATCCCATTTTTTAAGAACCAAAAATGGATGTTATCGTTGTTTGGGGTGTGCGACATGTAACACTTTGACAGTAGGCACCTCTTTCAATCATCCATCTACAGGTTGTAAAATACCTATCAAACATCGGCTGACGTGCACCACGACTCATGTGGTGTATCTCCTCACGTGTCCTTGTGGTCTTGCATACGTTGGCAAGACCATTAGGCAGTTCCGCGAGAGAATGGCTCTCCATCGGAGTGCCATTAAGAAGGCTTTTGAAAAGAAAGAAAGTGACCAACCCTTTGCGCGGCACTGTATGCTAACTGGTCATAGTGTAGCTAGTATTAGAGCCATCCTTATAGATCATGTTCCCTGCATGTTGAGGGGTGGAAATAGGGATAGGGCATTATTACAAAAGGAATCCAGATGGATTTATAAATTGGGAACTCTGTCACCCAGGGGGCTCAATGAGAACCTGGGTTTGCAGTGTTTCCTTTAATATAATGCATAGGCCCTTTAACATGTCCCTAAGTGTGTATTACCACCTATTCCCATTGCTTATTTTCTTTCATTGTAGGTTTATATTTATTACTTAGATGTCATTTAAATACATGTTTATATGCAGTTCCTGCAGTTTCTTAATTGTTGCATGTGCACCAAGTTTTTTAATTTCACTGTATTATTGTCTCATCACTGTTTTTGTTTTCACATTGTTTCCGTAGGTGACACAGCAGATGTTTGCTTGGTAGCTACGGATACCCGCCTGCGGCGCGCCGTGACGTCACTGGATGGCGACGCGGAAGTGTGGCCGGACGGATTGGCGGGCGGCTGCGCCGCGAAGCAGGTGAGTATGATCTGCACTAATGTCTTGTTTTGCTCTCTATATAAGTATTTCTTTTGTTTTATGTGGCTTGTCTAGCCCTGAGGACGGGGTTAGGTCCCCGAAACATGTTGGCCGTATTAAAGTGACTTATCTTATTTACGTTGCTGAGTCTGCATGAGTGCTGCCCATATCACCTTTTATATATATATATATATATATATATATATATATATATATATATATATATATATATATATATATATATTCCAGTACATTTATCCCAGCCACAGTGTTGCCTTTCTTTTCCTGCTCACGCATTGGTGGCTAATTCTCAGTCTCCCTTGAGCTGCATCATCTTTTATTATATCTGAATTATTGTTATATCTGAAATCCTCCTCCAATTTACTATTTGATATCTACATCTGATATATTATATTGTACATAGATATTTATTCATACGCAAAGACCTGTACTATTGGAAGCTCTTTTTTGTACAAACATCTTTGTCCACTTTTCCTGATCTTTTCTTACTTTTACTATCTTTTGGGACTCTCCATTGATTCAGGGTTTTCCCCTGTCTAACGGTGGCAGCAGATACCCTTTAAGCTTTTGGACTCAGTACTGTCAATCTCTGTCATCTAAGAATATTCGTGAACTCTCATCAGTGATTCTAGAGCATAAGATTATTGGTTACATTTTCTACTATCATACCACACTGGAAACGCCCGATCCCACCCGATGTTGGAAGCTAATCAGTGTTGGGCTGAGTCAGTACTCAAGTGGGAGACTCTTGGGGAATACTCTGTTTAGTAGAATATTTTCGGACGTTCATGTTCAATGTCTAACACTGACAGCAGATTCATCTTTTGTATCTAACTTTCTTTCTACCTCTCCTTCAACACAAGTAGCAGGACAATTAGTACCATCTTTATTTCAGGTAATATTCACAGCTATCACTGAGGCTCTGAGTGTTCTATAATCTAAATAAATTTAAATATATTATTTATATTCTCTCTCAGGCAGACATTTGAGTCAAATCTGTGGATTCATTGTATACTATAATTTTGATCTAGCCTAGACAGCTTGGCCTGCAACCATTATTCAATATTAATATTGGCATTATTGATTCCATTACTACTTCTTTGTTCTTTTTTTTCAATTATGTATCCAACTACTTTGTTTTATTTTATTTGTGAAATGAATAAAAAATTAATGATTTTATTAATTATCTTATCTTTAATACTTTAAGATCATTTAAGAGTGCACCCACAAAAGTCTTCTTTTCTCCTTTTTTGTTGTGCGTTTTATTTCTGACTCAGGGTTCACCACCAAATCTAAGATTGATTAGAAAAGATTGCATTTTTTCGCCTTATCATTGTATTTTGGTACTTATAATATCTAATTTATACTTTAACATCTTCCTGTGCGGTGTACCCCCTATACACTACTGCCAATAAACATATTGGAACTTCTGGCCATATACAAGGCACTGATTCAGGACATTCTTCGGGGGAAATCAGTCCAGATCCGCTCGGACAATGCGACGGCAGTAGCGTACCTCAACCATCAGGGAGGAACTCGCAGCCGAAAAGCGATTGAAGGAGGTAAGTCACATACTAAAGTGTGCAGAACTTCATCATCCAGCCTTGTCCGCAGTGTTCGTTCCGGGAGTCCTAAACTGGGAAGCGGACTTTCTCAGTCGACATGCCATTCAGGCAAGCGAATAGTCACTACACCCGGAGGTCTTCCAGACTCTAGTAGACAAGTGGGGGTTGCCAGAGAGAGATCTCATGGCGTCCCGTCTGAACAACAAAGTTCTCGCATACAGGTCAAGAACATAAGATCCCACAGCGATCTCTGTAGATGCCCTGTCGGTGAGATGGGACTTTCATCTGGCTTATGTGTTTCCTTCAATAACCCAGGGTGGTGAGAAAGATAAAGCAAGGGAAAGGTGCCGTGATACTAATAGCTCTGGCTTGGCCCAGAAGACATTGATACACAGATCTGCAGAGGATGTCGATGGATTTTCCACTTCTGCTCCCTCAATGTCCAGATCTACTGATGCAGGGTCCTTGTTATCACAGACATCTGGATCAACTGTCTTTGACGGCGTTGCTCTTGAAACCTCTATCCTGAAGTCAAAAGGATTCTCACAACAGGTAATTCAAACTATGCTCAGAGCAAGGAAACCTTCCTCAGATCTTAAATGGTTGACAGCTAAAGTTCTCTTTCTACTGGCTATGGCGTCAGCTAGAAGAGTATCAGATTTAGGGCATTATCATGTCGTTCTCCATGTCTGATTTTTTTATCCAGATAAAGCAGTTCTCCGATCTAGATCTGGGTATCTTCGAAGGTGGTGTCTAAATTCCACCTTAATGAAGAAATTGTAGTCCTGGCTTTCCAGGTACTGGGCCTGGATCGCTGGACGTGGTCTGTGTATTAAGGATCTACCTATATCGTACCAGTGCCATCAGAAAGACAGATTCTCTCTTCATTCTCTACGGATTTCACAAGAGAGGATGGCCTGCTGATAAGCAGACACTGGCAAGATGGCTTTGGATGACTATTTCAGAAGCACGTTCTCAGGCTGATCTCCCTGTTCCGGTTAATGTCTCTGCTCACTTGACTCGTAAATTAGGTCCATCATGGGCAGCACAACGTGGTGCTTCAGCAGAACAGTTATGTAAGTCAGCCACATGGTCTTCCATTAACACATTCATTAGACATTATGCCGTGGATACCTTTGCCTCTCAGGACGCTGAATTCGGGCGAAGGATTCTCCTGTCCAATCAGGAGCGTCCCCACCACTAAATTGCTTTGGGAAATCCCATTGTTATCCTGTGGATAACCTGTTTACCATGCCGGAGAAATATACGTTAGGAGAAATACCGTTATCAACGGTAAGTTCTTACCATAAGTCAACAGGATCCACAGGGATCCCACCCTGACGCACCTGATTTGAGGATCCTTTTACTCACTAACCTCTTCCTTCTTGTACGGAAGGGTGTGTTCGTGTGTTCTTATCGCCTGATTAGGGCTCTGTATGATGCTCCTGCCTTGATCTTTGGAATACAACTGATTTGCCTGAGCAAGGAGGCGTGGATATATGGAGGGCCAGTTGCATGCTGGGCGGCCTTATAAGCTTTGACCGATTGGTGCAAATCCGCTGCAGCTTCCATCATATCCCATTGTTATCCTGTGGATCTTGTGGACTTAGGAGAAATAACGTTATCAACGTTAAGTTCTTACCATAACGTATATTTCTCATATTCCACCAGGACCGGGCAGTTCTACGAACTCTCCCAGGTTATTTGCCTAAGGTGGTGTCATCTTTTCACCTTAACCAAGAGACTATGATTCCGCCCTTTCTCTTCGGATTTGTCTCCCAAAGAACGCTCTTTGGATGTGGTTAGTGCTCTCCGTATATATGTGGAGAGGACTACCTCTGTCAGGTGGTCAGATTCCCGTTTTTGGTTTGGTTTTCACAAATGTGGCTGGCCTGCGAATAAGCAAACCTTGGCCAGATGGATTAGAATGGTGATTGCACAAGCCTATGCGAAGGCTTGACTCCCAACTCCTGCAGTTAATGCCCATTCTACTCTGTCTGTTGGACATTCTTGGGTGGCCTGCCGTGGCGCGTCCCCAGAACAATTGTGCAAGGTGGCTACGAGGTCCTCAGTGAACACATTCATTAGGTTCTATGCCTTTTGATACTTCCGCCTCCCAGGATGCTTCCTTTGGACGCCGGGTTCTCTTGCCCACAAAGGCGTTCCCTCGAGGAACTGCTTTAGGACATCCCCGATGTATTCCCTGTGGAACTCAGTGTACCCCACTGCAGAAAAGGCGAGTTATGGTAGAATTACCATGGTTCTGCGGGGTACACTGGGTTTCACAGGGCGCCCACACTGACACACCTAGCTTCTTTGGGTTGTATGGTATTAGCTGCTGGTACCCTCTCCTGTCGTGAGATTGTGGTACTATGTGACTAGCATCTGCCTTCTCTTTTACTGCTCCTGCATTGGACTGGTTAACGAAACTGAGCTCTCAGTGTCTGGAAGTGGGGTTATAGAGGAGGCCCCAATATATCCTGGGACAGTCAAAGCTTTGCCTGATGGTGCCTCTGGATCCAAGATCCCGCTCTACAACCCAATGTTTTCCCTGTGGAACCCAGTGTACCTTGCAGAAAGAGTGAACCATGTTAAGTCTACCATAACTATCGTTTTTTGTTGTTGTTTTTTTTTTGGGGAGGGGGGTTATTACTTTATTAATTTTTCAAATGAACTTGTGATATACATCGACAGCTCAAATAAAGAGACTTTAGAGTGCGAAAATAATGCATCACTATTGTTAAATATAAGTATAGCAAAATCAACATATGTTATAAATGACAAATAATCAGACCATAGGTAGAATACCGGTAATAAGAGGCTAAATAAAAGGAAGAGATTTATCACTATAGAACTAAGTGAATAGCCATGATGCAACAAATCTAATGATAAGAGCGCCGTAGAAAGTATAAAATTGTATTAATGATAGAATAAAGAGTAGAACAAGAAGAAAGAGAGGAAGAAAAAGAAGAGAAAAGGTGGGGGGAAAAGGCGAGGGTTACGCATCATATAAGCCAATTATTATAAATTAAGCAAAATTATGAAGAATGCATGTAAAATTAATCCATGAGCAGAGTTCCAAGAAAATAATTATGGCAGACCAACGCTAGAGTTAAGCCAATTTGGGTTTTCAAATAAATTGTTGTTCCGAAATCGGGTAGTAATGTCCAGTGTGGAGATATAATGGCCCCATTTGCGTTGAAACCTGTGCAAGCTAACTGACGAAGTTAAGACTACCGATTTCTGGTCAAAATAGACAAGTTGGAGTTGCATTTGTTGAACTTCCGCTAAGGAAGGGGCTGACTTTGAGATCCAGTGTTTTAAGATCGCTTTTTTTGCAACTGTAAATATTATGGTGAACATAGGTAGTAAATGCCTGAGAGCCGTTTCTGTTCCATAATTGAAAATTAATGCAAATACAAGCACGTGGGTTCGGCACAAAAGACACAGAAAAGCTACGTTTAAGAAACGCATATATTTTGTTCCAAAAACGTATCTTCGCACAACTCCAGAGACAGTGAAACAATATGGTATGGGATTATCTACATTTAGGGCAGAGATCTTGGACATTGGAATCAAATCGCGAACGGATATATGGAGGCAGGTAGGCTCTGTGAACTGTCTTTATATGTACCTCCTGAAGATAGGTGGAACTCAGGCGTTTCATAGTGGAGTTGAGGTGAGTTAGAAGAATATCATAAGAAGTCATTTGTTTGGATATCGGCTTTCCACTTCTTGGAGAGATGATGATGAAGATATGGTGTAGCAGGGAGGTTTACGACAAGGCTATAATTTTTGCTTTAGTTCGTAGGGGTTGTGTTCCCATAGAGTTAGAATTTGCGTAAGAAGATTATTAGTAACATCTAAAAGGGAGACACCTAGTTTAAGAGAATACAAATAGTGCCTAAGTTGTAGGTACATGTAAAAATGTGTGTTAGGAAGGGAGAATTTAGCCCTAATAAGTGAAAATGAAAGAAGTAGTCAAAAACCTGACTTGCTGAACAAAGACCCCTCTCATGCCATTGAGAAAAATTCACATTTTAAAGTGAGGGAGGGAAAGAGGGGTTTCCCCAGAACGAAGGGACCGGTGAGGAAGAGTGGTCAGTACCTAGCTGTTTATTTAGGGAAATCCGACTGAAATATGTGTCCCTGAATAAAACATGATTCAGAACAGATGGTGGAATAAGGGATCTACGAGTATGCAAGAGAGCATTAGGACAAAAAGGTCTAAAAATATTTTTATCTAAATCAAGGTCCGTATAGGAACTCTTTCCGAAGAGCCAGTCCGCAGCATATCTCAGGAATATTGCCAAAAATAGGAAGCAAAATCGGGAACACCTGTGTTCCCCCATTTTCCTGTCCATTACCAGTTTTGAAAAGGCGATTTTTGCTTTTTTACCTTGCCAAAGGAAGAGAGTCAAAATATTTTCGGGAGTATTATTTTCAAGACGACTCTACCAAGCAGTGATAAAGGTAGCTTCATCCAACCATCTAGGATAGTATTTACTTTAGTCTGGGAAGGGGAGAAATTTTTGTCATATCATTTGGAAATATCAGCTGGAATGTTTATCCCAAGATATTTTATGTGATTTAGCAATATAAAAAGATACATGCGGGACAAAACAGCAGGGGATATGTTAAGTGGAAGAATTTCAGATTTGGCTATATTGATTTTACAACCTACCTCCCTTACAAGCGATTCGGGTATTGGGATTAGAGTATAGAAGATTGATAATGCGAATAAAAGATTCAGGAAACAAAACGGCGAAGATGGGGCCACTCAATAAGATCAAAGGCCTTCTCGGTGTCGAGGGATAAAATAGCAGAATCTAGGTGGGTATCCGAGGATTTTGAAGCTACTATAGCCGAGAGGACCTTACGAACATTAACCACTGAGTGCGTGCCTGAAATGAATCCGGTTTGGTCTGGGTGGATAATGTGTAGTAAAATTGGTTTAATGCGATAGACTCAAATGTTTGCTAGGAGTTTATAGTCCAAACTAAGTAAAGAAATTGGATGATAAGAACTTGGCAAAGTAAGTTCTCTACCTGGTTTGAGTAGAATTTTTAACACTGCCGAATTAAAGTTGGAGGGGAGAGAGGTGGAGGTGAGCAAGGAGTAAAAAAACTTTAACTAGGGTATCGCCTGCTAGTGGAAGGAGGATCTTGTAAAAAAAAATCTCCACTGAACCCATCTGGACCAGGAGCTTTATCAGATTTAAGATGTTTAATCGCCTTAGAAACTTCTAATGTTATCTGAGTTTGTATCTATCCTGTCACTCGGGATGCGCGGAAATATCATTGAGGACCAAGGTTCTATAGTAAATAAGGAGCTTGAAGAAAAAGATGAGTAATCATCGGGGTTAGAAGTGGAAGGGGAAAAGGAGGTGGAGTAAAGTATCTTGTAAAAAAAAGTTGTAAAGTCTGCTATTTGGGTATTACTGTAGGTGATGGAACCTTGAGAGGTCTTTAAAGGGTGAACAATAGCTGGTTTACGGGTGCATCGAAGGATATTTGAAAGTAAACGCCCTGACTTATTTCCGAATCTGTGGAATTTGTAATGGACAGAAAAAAAGATAATGCTTGCCCATGTCAGTTATGTGTTCATCGAAATGAGCTTTCACCTGAAGGTACAGGTGTTTGGTCGAAGGAGAAGGATTTGATTTGAATCTCTGAAAAGCTGCGGTCAGAGCTTCCGGCAGAGAGAGGTTTAGTTTAGAATATCGCTTGTTGGAGGCTGCTGTGAATGAGATGATCCCGCTTAGTACTGCTTTTGCATCCATCCAAAAGAGGATGGGATCATATGTAAGGTGGGAAGCGTTATCTTTAGTAAAGTCATTCCAAGCAGTCTCTAAGCACGACCTGAATTTGTCAGATCTAATCAAATAGGAAGGAAACTTCCAAAGTTTCCGACGGAAAAATAGGGCCAATGTGAGAGCTAAGGACCATAGGGAATGTGGAATGGGAGACAAAAATATAGTCAATACGAGAAAGTGTGTTCTGAGCCGCCGAAAGGCATGTGTAGTCTTTGTCTACAGGGTGTAGAGCTCGCCATGTGTCAGTTACTTGCAGTTGTTTGGCGAGAAAAGGAATACCTACTCTTGGCAATGAAGTAGGTGATTTGGGTGGAGAGGATTTATCTAAATCAATTAAAGAAACAAGGATGAAATCCCCGCCCAATAAAAGGTGATCATTAATAAATGGAGAGAGGGTGACCGATTTGTGTTTGGAAGAAGGATTTTGAGTATTGGGAAGGGGCATAAACATTTGCTAAGGTAAATTTTTTACCTGACACACTAATAAAGGCAATCACAAATCTACCGAGAGGATCTACTATTGTATGGAAAGTTTCCATCATTAGAGTGTCTTACCAGTATTACTGCACAACACACTCTGGAGTTGTGCGAAAAAGAAGTGACAGATCAACCCAGGATATTCAGCTTGGCAGTCTCTGTCTCAGATTAATTATAGGAACTGAATGTATGATCTACCAATTTTCTCAGAAGTTGATATATATTCTCAATTACCCTATATCTGTGTGTGGATCAAGATCTACTTGAATACAGCAAGAGATATACTCAGGTTACGGGTCATGCTTTAAAATTCAATTTCTTGCAATAAAGTGTATTATTTAGATACAGACCTAGTAATACACTAGTTGAATCCACACTATATATCACCATATTTTGCACAACTGTGCCGTGGTATGAAATAACAAGACTCTTATAAATGTGCCGTGGTAAGAAATAATACCAACGTATTTAAATGTTCTTTTTGGCTCCAATGACACACATTATAAACATATGGTTGTAGGAGTCACTGTGGTGAGCCCACCTTTTTAAATAAACTACAGTAAGTTCACCATTTTCTCAACTTTTTTCACTTATATGTTTGTATGTATCAGTTTTTAACCTCTATATTTTGCTGTATGTGTCCTACAGTAGGGACTGTGTTAAAATTAATAAAAAGTAATAAAAGTTACATTTTACCATAACAATTAATTCTACAAATTTGACTTGTGAACCCGATCTATCAACCGCTTCCTTAGTTCTCTTACCTTTGCCATTTAATTGGTTGTATTAGGGTCGCACCCCCAGAAGAAGTATAAGGTCTAATCAAGACATACGAATATTGGGGTTTCTTATAGGTTAGCCTATTTATAAAAAGTGATACACAAATTCATAGTGTGCAGATGTTTTTTCTCTGTTCTTCTTGACCAGTCTCTGTCTCTGTAAGATGTGTTTCCTGACGGAATGCCACATTAACCAGACTCTTCAAATACACTAAAATTTTACGTTGTTTGTTAGGAGAATTTATCCCACCATCATTCCAAGTACCTATGTGTAATTCTGGCATTCCTTCAGGAAATTAAGAGTAATACAACAGCATGGATCTAAAATACATGACAAAGCAAACCTAAAATGTCATAAGAGTAAATAAATTTGGCCCTGGATGATGACAGAGGTGTGGGGGGAATGGTGAAAAGTAAAGCAGGGGAAAGCAAGTGATAAGGAAGAAAGGAGAAAAAGAAGAAAAAGGGATGAGAGAAAATCGCCAGAGAATAAAAGGAGCAGTCATACGCAAGCACATGCTGCCTAACTTCCGTATTTAGCATATCGTAGAATAAATAAGAAAGTGAGACAAACTTGAAAATACACATTCCGGCAAAACAAGTCGAGGTGCTGAACTCCACGCCTGGGCTAGAACATTAGAAAAGACCAGCTCTAAGGAACGAAATAATTAAAGGGATGCAGAACATGAAACATTTGAAACATAATAGAAAGCTTATGGCAGGGTTAGTGGTTACTCCATTATACTGTGAGGACAAAGGATCTCTAAATCACCATAAGGCATCGCCAGGACAAATAGAAAAGACTCCCCAGTACTATCTATGTAACAGGGTCAGAAATGTCGGCGACATCCGCAGGGTGCCCACGGGAAAGTTCTTTCAGGTATGCAGAGGCAACGGATGGCGTGGAGAAATCCTTAAAGGTATTCCCGTCATATATGCGGAGCTTGGCAGGATACAACAAACCAAACATCTGCCCAGAACATGCAAGCTGGAAACAAATGGGAGAGAACGATTTCCTTGCACTCAACAGCTCAACTGAATAGTCTTGGAAGAGATGTAATTTGTGACCTTCTCATGACAGTGACTTCAGTTTGCGAAAGGCAGCCCAAAATTCCACTTTATTGAAATTATTTAGACTTCGGAATAGGGTAACATGTGGTTGAGGTCTGTGAGGTGTTGGGGTCGGACCTACCCTGTGTACCCTCTCAATGACTAGATCCTGGAAAACAGATTCTATGCCCAGTCTTGAGGTAAGGGTATGTCGCGCCAAATGAGCAAGTGCTGGACCCTTCACAGACTCTGGTAGCCCGACCAATCTAATGTTATTTAAACGGTACCTGTTCTCTAGGTCGTCTACCTTATTCCACAGCAGAGAGTTTTAATTAGAGAGACGTTTAACTGAATGTTGTAGCTCAGCAATCTCATGTGAGGCTGCCCCCAGCTGTCCAGTAACAGCAACCCTTTGTGTGAGCAGCTGCATCTGGGAAGTAATATCATTAACAGCTTGTGCAAGCAGAGGTGTCATTGTGGCTTTAATAGCTTGCAATACCTCTCTATGTGACAGGTGTGTCTGAATCGGGGTACCTGCATGGCTCCTGTGGTGTTTTCAGCTGCAGGCTTCTTAGATGCAGGGAGCATGCTGTCAGCAGCGGTGTCTGGCGCCATGTTACCCGCTGCCTGCCTCTTCTCCTGCCGCGTCTGCTGTGCAGCCTGCTGTGACGAGGAGGCTACATACTTCTCCATCAGCGGTATTGGGGTTTGTAGATGTCCGGCGGCGCGCTGTGCTGGTGGTGCAGTTGGGAAGGCTGTAAGAGTAAACGCCCAGGGAGCGGAGGGCGGAGCACAGAGATGGAGCGTCTTCACTCCATCAGCCGGAACTGGAAGTCCCTAGATTTTTATTTTTAATAAATTTGCAAAACGTTCAAAAATACTTTTCACGTTGTCATTATGGGTTATTATGGGGCATCGGAAGAGCTGCATTCCATACACTTGGAGATGTCTTCTCAAAGCATCATCAGAGATAAGCACTGGCAATATCCTGGGTCCAGCCAGCGGTGTGAACGGGTTTCAAGTCGCTGTGACATGGCTTGACACTTGTTCAGTGACCTGGGTATGCAGTGTGCATGGGACGGGACAGGCTGGTAATAGAAGTGTTGGAAGGTAATATAAGATAGGACTGGTAGACTTTGATGAAAAGATGTGTTCCAGTATAGTCCAATTTGGAGTGAGATTCAGAACTGGCGATTAGTACAGTAGACTCTTTTCTTAGTGTCCTTTCAGTTACCTCGCCCCCAGTAAGTCTGCCAAGTAAGTGCGGCGATGGTGTGAAGGAGGCCTGATAGGAAGATGTGGTAAGAGATAATAGGATGGACAAGATGTTTTGGTTGCACCTAAAGTGGAAGCAACATGACTGCTAGATGGAGTGATGGAGAGCAGGCAATTGAACAGGAAAGTGTAGTTGGCAGATGAGCAGAGCCTAGTGGGAGGAAATTCAGTGAGGTAGGTTGGAGTCTCTGTTTTGTTTACCTCAAATTCTTTAAACCACTACCAATATCTGTGCTGATAATCATTCACACTCACATTGCACCTGCAGCAGAATACAGACAAGTATATTAACACAGTATGGGGGGTCATTCCAAGTTGATTGCTCGCTAGCTAGTTTTAGCAGCCGGGTGTCACAACTGAGGGCCTGAGCTGACAGGAGGAAGCCTCAGTTGTAGGGGCTGGGGTGAAGCTAAACTTCAGAGGTTTTATCAGACCCCTGGACATACGAGTAGGATGTAAACAGGTTGCCCGAAGGCGTGACCATGACAACCATGATTAAAAGTCAATAAGTATTTATTAACAGAACTCCATGTAATAAGTCAATGAAGATATACAGATTTGGTAAAAACAGTTCCTGGGGAACTACGGGTTGACAACGGCCACAGGGTACTGGTAGCAGTAGGTACAGTTCTTAATGTCCCAGAGATGGAATGTCCTTACCAGACCCGTCCGTAGTATGAGGTATAACCAAGGAACACACCAGCAGATGTTTAACTGGAAGCTGGTAGCACTGTAGTTGAGGTAGCTGCTGAGGACGCTGGATGGAACCAGCCAGGTGTTAAGACATGGAGTAGATGCTGGATGGAACCAGCCAGATAGTAGAATGAAGCTAGGGAGCGAAGATGTAGAAACTGATGGTATGCAGGTAACCGCTGGAAAAGCACCGGCTCTTTAAGAAAGCTGATCACTGCTGGAAGCTGACCGCTGGAAGCAGATGAGACTGTAGCTGGAGACTGGAGCAAACACAGGAGACTATAGAGTCAGGCTGCACCGCAAGATGGTAGGCTGGTGCGGGTCTCTTAGTGGAATCTGGAAACAGGAGCTGGAAACCTGAAATGGAAACAACCACAGGAGAGACTGGAAACAAGGTTTGACAACCAAAGCACTGACGATTTCTTAGTTCAGGCTCAATCCCTTTATACCCTTAGGTATGCAGGGTTTGGATGAGCAATTAGGCAGACTTCAGCGGAGCTATGGATTGGAGGACAGGATCATGTGACTAGAACAAAGATGGCTGCGCCCATACCGGCCAGTGGAGGGAAACCTTGTTTGTAACGCCACATGGAGATTCCTCTGTAATGGAGGCGGGTAACACAGAGAACGCCGACTTGCGTCTCAGACCTCCAGCGCGGCCGGCCGCGGCCGCAGTAGATGAGTGCCATATAACCTGTAATTCATTGAGAATACACAGACGATGCCCGAGGCCCTGCCGGCTGGTGACGCCATGCCAGTCGCCCGGGCACTGGAAGGACAATATCCACGGACCAGCAGAGATGAGACATGACATATGAATGCTAGCAACACAGCTGGGAACCGGGCCTAGGACGCTGAGCCAGCCCCAGGAGACACCTGAAAGGTAAATAATGGCGTCCAGATAACCGGATCGTGACACCGGGGAGTATATTTTAGCTTGGCAGAAAAGTGAACGCATGTGCAGCCGAGCTCTGCAAAAAAAGGTTTGTGCAGTTTCAGAGTAGCTCTGAACCTACTCAGCGCTTGCGATCACTTCAGCCTATTCGTGTCCGGATTTGACATCATACACCCACCCAGCCACGCCTGCGTCTTTTCAGACACGCCTGCATTTTTGCAAACACTCCCTGAAAACGGTCAGTTGACACCCAGAAACGCCCCCTTCCTGTCAATCTTCTTGTGGCCATCAGTGCGACTGAAAACTTCGCTACAACCTGTGCACAACCACAACGGGCTTTGTACCCGTACAATGCGCGTGCGCATTGCGGCCCATATGCATGCGCAGAAATGCCGCTTTTTAGCCTGATTGCTGCGCTGCGAACAACGTCAGCTAGCGATCAAATGTGTATATTACACCACATTTGCATGAGCTCACCCTTACTGTACTCGTGCTGTGTTCACCACTTCGCATGCCACATCCCTCCCGTTTTATTAGTCCAGGCTTAAGGAAAGTGTCAGATGCGTGCCACACTACACTCCTGCATGCACGCTGTTTTTCCTGAGAATGTGCTATTTAGGTTATGGAAACTGGAGTAGTACTTGCTCTGCATCAGGCCCTTAGTGAGTAAAATGCCAGCACATCTGCCCCTTTAGGCTGACTTTTCCAGATAGAGCAGTTATATTTTTGATTAGCCCAACTATGGGCTTGTTTCAGAGATATTATTGGAGTTCAGCAATTATCTGCTAATTGAGCATGTGTCATGGTTGGACATCGCAAATGTACAAAGGTACCTTGGTAATGCTGCTCGCAGTAAGGATTTATTTGTGACGTGACAACCAGGGACCATTTGGGGAAGGTAATGAGGACAAAAACACTGGCACGTCACAACCTGCAACTGAGATTCTGTATACAGAAAACATGGCACCAGTGTCTCAGTTCCCATGATCGTTGGGTATTTTGGAAGTGAAACAAAAACGAGCATGTGTATTTCTCTTAAGTGCTAGAGGATGCTGGGGTCCACATTAGTACCATGGGGATATAGACGGGTCCACTAGGAGCCACTGGCACTTTAAGAGTCTAAGAGTGTGGGATGGCTCCTCCCTCTATGCCCCTCCTACCAGACTCTGTTTAGAAAATGTGCCCGGAGGAGCCAGTCACAGCTAGGGGAGCTCTCCAGAGTTTCTCTAGTAAAAGTTTTTTCTTTAGAGTTTATTATATTACAGGGAGGCTGCTGGCAACAGCCTCCCTGCTTCGAGGGACTAAGGGGGGGGGAAGAGTAGTGTTCGCCCTGCATGGTCTGAGCCACTATCTCCGCTGACAGGACACTGAGCTCCTGAGGGTACTGAACGTTCGCCACCGCAGGGGATCGCTCACCCCAGCAGCATGCCGCCACCCCCTTACAGAGGCAGAAGATCAGTGGCGAGTTAGTCACCGTTCCCCCTGGCAAGTGGGGAGCCGGTGTGAAGATGGCTGCAACAGGGTAGGGAGCGCAGTAATAACTGCGCTCGGTAGCTCAGCGGTACATGGTGCGATGCTGTGAGGGGCGCCCTGAGCCAGCGCCTACACCCTACACTGTCCAGCAAGACTGTCAGGGTCCCAGGATCAGCACAATTCCTCAGGCCAGTATAATCTTCAGAAGAGCGGAAAGACAGTGCCATGAAAGGGGCGGAGCTTCTCGGAGCAGGCCCGTCAGCGTTCAGCGCCATTCTCCTGCCTGCAGAAGCGCTGACAGGGAGAGCTGTCCCTCCAGATCAACTCCAGCTGCCTTTTACGGTACCAGGGGGTTGTAGAAGGGGGGGGGGGGTGAGGCTGTGTAAAGTCTGTGTAGCCTATTAAGGTACACAGACAGCGCTGGTAGTGTCATTAGTTCTACCTTAAAAAGCGCTGTGTGTGGGTTGGCTCCAATCTGTCTCTCTGTGGCATGCTTGGGGGGGGGACTGTCTGACATTTCCCTGTGTGTGGGTGTTTACTATCTCACATAGCCATGTCTAGGGACTCTGTCATATGCTGCAGAAGATGTTTCCTCTCAGGAGGGATCCATTCCATTTACACAGGATTGTAATGCTTTGTCTCAGATCCCCACTGTTGAAGCTAATACTGAGACTGAAACTCAGGTGTTGAAGAAGGGCTCTGTCCCTATTACTGCAAAATCTCCTAGCATGTTCCCACAGAAACGTGCACTTGCCCAAATTATGCAAGATGACACGGATACCGATTCTGATACTGCAGACGGTGATGGGGGAGGTGCTGAGGGGGGCGGCATCCCTTGCTAAGGGGGTGCAGCTCATGATTGAGGCCATTAGAGATGTGTTAAATATCAATGACACCACACCTGAGCATGTTGAGGAGGCTTACTTCACTGGCAATAAGAAAGCCTCGCTAACCTTCCCTGCGTCTAAAGAATTCAACGCTATATTTGAAAAATCCTGGGAAAACACGGAGAAAGAATTCCAGATCCCAAATAGGGTTCAGGTTGCTTTTCCCTTCCCTTAGGAAGATGGGAAAAAATGGGAAAACCCACCCATTGTGGACGCATCTGTCTCCAGACCGTCTAAAAAGGTAGTTTTACTTGTCCCTGCATCTACTGCGTTAAAAGAACCGGCTGATCGTAAAATTTACACTACGCTCAAATCCATTTACACTGCTTCAGGAGTGGCATTAAGACCCACTATTGCCTGTGCATGGATTTCTAAAGCCATAGTAAAGTGGTCAGGCACATTACTAGAGGATTTGGATACAATGGATAGAAGTGACATTGAATTGTTTTTACGTAACATACAGGATTCTGCGGGGTTCATGGTGGAAACCATGAGGGACCTGGGACGCTGACTGCACAGATATCTTCCATGTCAGTCTCAGCCCGCAGGGGACTCTAGCTACGCCAATGGTCTGCAGACGCAGAATCCAGGAGAAGTGTGGAGAACCTACCCTACACAGGTCAGGCTCTATTTGGGGAAGCATTGGATGCATGGATTTCCATGGCAACCGCGGGTAAGTCACTTTTCCTTACATCTGCTACACCTTCTACGAAGAGTCCATTTTCTTCAGCTGTGCCGCAGTCCTTTTGAACCGCTATGGTAAAAATGTCCAAGCCTCCTACCACTTTCTTTAGAGGTGGTCGGGCAAAATTCAAAAAGCCTGCACCCGCAGGCTCCCAGGACCAGAGACCTGCTTCTGGTTCCTCAAAATCCTCAGCATGACGGTGGACCTCAAAGCCTGGAGGACGGGCTGGTGGGCGCGAGACTTAGACATTTCAGACACGTCTGGGTGTCATCCGGCCTGGATCCCTGGGTACAGGATATTGTGTCCCAGGGGTACAGACATGAGTTTCAAGAACTCCCGCCTCACTGATTCTTCAAATCAGGCTTGCCAGCTTTGCTGACAGACAGGGCTATCCTACAAGAAGCCATTCTAAAATTGGAAAGGTCACAGGTCATTGTCCCAGTTCCACCTCATTTGTTAAACAAGGGTTATTATTCAAACCTTTCAGTGGTACCGAAACAGGATGGTTCGGTCAGGCCAATTTTTAATTTGAAATCGTTAAACCCCTATCTGAGGGAGTTCAAATTCAAAATGGTATCTCTGACAGCGGTAATCTCAGGTCTGGAGGAGGGATAGTTTCTGGTATCCCTGGATATCAAGGATGCGTACCTCCACATTCCAATTTGGCAGCCGCATCAGGCTTATCTCCGATTCGCACTGTTAGACAGTCACTTTCAGTTCCAGGCACTGCCGTTCGGTCTCTCCACGGCACCGAGGGTGTTCACGAAGGTGATGGCAGAGATGATGGTTCTCCGCAGGCAGGGAGTGAACATAATTCCATACCTGGACGATCTACTGATAAAGGAAGTGTCCAGGGAGAGGTTTATTGCAGTCTATCACTCTTACGACTCAACTACTTAGGATTCACGGTTGGATCCTGAACCTTCCGAAATCACATCTGGAGCCGACAAGGAGATTCTTTCCTGGGAATGATCGACACGGAAGTGCAGAGAGTGTTTCTTCCAAGATAGAAAGCATTGGTGATACAATCCATGGTCCGGGATGTCTTGAAACCTGCCCGGGTATCGGTACATCAGTGTATTCACCTTCTGGGGAAGACGGTTGCCTCCTACGAGGTGAAAACCTTCCAAGGAAGATGGTCAAATCAGGAAGCCATTCTTCCAATAAACATTCTTGAACTAAGAGCCGTGTACAACGGTCTTCTCCAAGCGTCTCATTCTACAAGATCAGGCCATTCAAGTACAGTCGGACAATGTGACGGCGGTGGCCTACATAAACCGACAGGGAGGAACGAAGAGCAGGGCTGCAATGTCAGAGGTGACAAGAATCCTCCTCTGGGCAGAAAGGCACGCGTTGGCGTTGTCCGCAATCTTCCTTTCAGGAGTGGACAACTGGGAAGTGGACTTCCTCAACAGACATGATCTCCATCCAGGAGAATGGGGCCTTCATCCGGACGTGTTCACGGACGTGACCAGTCGTTGGGGCGTGCCTCAAATAGACATGATGGCCTCACGTTTCAGCAGGAAACTCCGGAGGTACTGTTCCAGGTCAAGAGACCCGCAAGCAGTGGCGGTGGATGCCCTAGTAACTCCGTGGGTGTTCACGTCAGTGTATGTGTTCCCTCCACTTCCACTCATTCCAAGAATTCTAAAGCTCATAAAGAGAACAAAGGTTCAGGCAATTCTCATTGCTCCGGACTGGCCAAGGCGAGCTTGGTACGCGGATCTTCTGGATCTACTGCTGGAAGAACCGTGGCCTCTTCCTCTTCGTGAGGACCTTCTGCAACAGGGGCTGTTCGCTTATCAGGACTTACTGTGGCTACGTTTTTGACGACATGGCGGTTGAATGCCAGATCTTAGCCCGTAAGGGTATTCCGAGCAAGGTTATTCCTACCCTGATACAGGCTAGGAAAGGGGTAATGTCTAAACATTGCCATCACATTTGGAAAAAATGTATCTTGGTGTGAATCCAAGAAATTTCCTACGATGGAGTTTCAACTTGGACGGTTTCTCCTCTTCCTGCAAGCAGGTGTGGATATGGGTCTGCGTTTTGGGATCCATAAAGGTCCAGATTTCAGCCTTATCTATTTTTTTCCAGAAACAATTGGCTTCCCTCCCTGAGGTTCAGACCTTTTTGAAAGGGGTTCTGCACATCCAGCCTTCCTTTGTGGCGTCGACTGCACCCTGGGATCTTAACGTGGTGGTGTAGTTCCTGCAGTCGGATTGGTTTGAACCTCTACAGGAGGTTGAGGTCAAGTTTCTCACGTGGAAGGCTGTCACTTTGTTGGCCTTAGCTTCTGCTTGACGTGTGTTGGAGTTGGGGGCTTTATCCTGTAAAAGACCCTATTTAATCTTCCATGAAGATAAAGCTGAGCTCAGGACGCATCAGCAGTTCCTTCCAAAGGTTGCGTCGGCTTTTCATATCAACCAACCTATTGTGGTGCCAGGGGCTACTGACTCCTCAATTCCATCAAAGTCCTTGGACGTGGTGAGGGCTATGAAGATCTATGTGAAGAGGACTGCTCGTCACAGAAAATCAGACTCTTTGTTTGTCCTGTATGATCCCAAGAAAATTGGGTGTCCTGCTTCTAAGCAGACGATTTCTTGTGGATTAGGTTCACTGTCCTTCATGCATATTCTACGGCAGGATTGCCGTGTACAAAATCTGTTAAGGCCCACTCTACTTGTAAGGTGGGTTTTTCCTGGGAAGCTGCCCGGGGTGCCTCGGTTTTACAACTTTGCAGAGAGGCTACTTGGTCAGGGTCGAACACGTTTGCTAAGTTCTACCAGTTCGATACTTTGGCCTCTGAGGACCTAAGGTTTGGTCCGTCAGTTCTGCAGGAGCCTCCGCTCTCTCCCTCCCGATCTGGGAGCTTTGGTACATCCCCATGGTACTAATGTGGACCCCAGCATCCTCTAGGCTGTAAGAGAAAATAGGATTTTAATTACCTACCGGTAAATCCTTTTCTCATAGTCTGTAGAGGATGCTGGGCGCCCGCCCAGCGCTTCGTGATCCTGCAGTGGTTATCTGGTTCAGTTCAACTTTGTTCTTGGTTGAGTACTGCTTTTGTTATTTGGTTAAGTAATGTTTCAGCTTTTGCCGAGTTTTGAGCTCGTTAGCTTGGTTCAGAGAGGGTGCTAAATTCCAAAGTACTGCTCAAATAGTATGTTAAAATTGTCATGCAATAAAATTCAGTTTCATTCAAATAAAAAATTTTCATAAAAATATATAGAGAGAGCAACTGTACAGTTTCACAGAGATATGCCTTCGGATTTATCCAGATTTACATTCAGTGGTTTATGTATTATTATTTTTTTTTTTTACATAAATTAACTGCAACATCAATGTAGAACAATAGATAGACCCAATGCGTTTTGTCCCTTAAGGGATTTGCTCAGGGGTGCAAGATCTACTTGTTAAAACAAAATGACTAATTATATGAACAGTACCAATTCCTAAATAGTGCATAAGATTCTGTACCTGCATACTTACCAGATGCTCAAAAAATGAGGTGGAAGTAACTTGATGAAATGTACTGTATATATCTCTATTTTGTACCGATTAAAAATGGGTATATAAAACCTAATGGAAGAAATTATGTATTTTACTTTTTTTTTTTTCAAATATATTTATTAGAGTTTTTGCCAGAGAGAAACATCGAGACAAATATTACACAAGGTACATAAGTAAGACAATGCAACATTGTGTGGAAAAATGAAAAATGAGTTGTGAATACATTAAACAGAAACGAGCAGTACATAGTTACTTTAAATTACACCGTACTTCAACATCTCGTCATGGTTAACACTCCCCTTTCGTCTATAATAAATTGTCTAAGAAGATCTACATTTGTCTCCCGTCATCCTGGTTATTTTCTAGTAGAAACATACACTAACAGTAACCATTCAAATATAAAAAATGATAACAAATTATTAGGAAGGAAAAGGAGGAGGGTGGTGCTAAAGCAGGTATGATCTACCTAATAGAGCTTGATCAGCATTTACAATAGGAGTGGAACATTTTCAGTTAGACAGTAGAGCTAAGCCCAAATATATATCCGATTTCTCCAGGTTCTAGGAACATTAAGCATCAGAGCCTTTGTCTATACATCGATATGCCCACCAATTCGTCTTATCAAAGAGTTTAAAGATCCAAGCTTGGGTGACATCGTCTAGAGTGTCTATGTAAGGACCCCACTTTCTATAAAATAAAACAGCTCCTTTTTCTAGATCAGGTAGAGCAGTTTGTCTATCCATATATAAAGTTTTTATCAGTATCGCTTTAAGCAAGTAGTCTTTGCGATCCAATGTGACAGTATTACTTTCTTTGCTATAGTCCCAATATTGACCAGCACAGGTATTACTACCTTCGTCATACCTTCTGCAAGCCAGTCAGTAAAATTTGCAAAAAGTAAAGGTAATGGCATCAAAGATAATTTAAAACCAAAGGTATTATTTATAAATGCAAAGACTTTATTCCAAATTTCTTTATAACTCCACATCCCCAAAACTGATGTGTGTAATCCATAGTGGATCCCCTACATTTCAGGCAATGAACAGTGGAGTCAGGGTGTAGTTTATGATAAATGGCTTGGGAGGTATAAGCCCTATGTAACGTCTTAAAATGTATTTCCTGTAGAGAGGAAGATTTTAAATGTTTCAATGCCTTGTCATAGTAGGCCAATACCTGTGTGTGTGAAGATCAGAAATGGAAAGATCTCATCGCCATGAATTTTCTAAACTACTCCATATCTTAGGAGATGATTGTTTAAGGAGGTCCTCGTACAGATATTTAGTTTTATATGGGACACTTTTAAGAAGATCGATAAGTATTGATAATGAATCTGGTGTCATTCGGGTATCAGGGGATGAAGTCAGGGATTGAACATAATGTCTAATTTGAAAGTACGCAAAGGAGGTGTTAGCGGAGATGCCATACTTATCCCTTAATTCCAAATAGTTGTACATCCTCCCCAAGGATCAAAAACATCCGCAGTAGAGCGTAAGACACAAGGGCAAAGTCTGAAAAGCGCGGACTCTGTCATACCAGGTAGAAACATCGGGTTTCCCCACAGCGCAGCACGTTTAGAATAACCAGAGTGCCTCCCAAATTTTTTTGTTGATCATTTGCCATACTCTATAGGTGTCGGAAAACATCAGATTTATTAAACATTGAGGAGGTAGGTGGGTCTTAGGGGTGTGAAGTAACGCATTAGGAGAGTAAGGCGCGAACAATGCACAATCTAAGTCATATTTCACAAAATGACTCCGCTAATACAGCCAGTCTATGATATATCGGAAGAAAAAAGCATGTGAATATAACTGAAAATCAGGGAGTCCAAGTCCCCCCTGAGGCACAACTTGGCTTTAGCCACTTTAGGTTTTCCTCCTCTCCATAGAAAACGACCAATCATAGCGTCAAGACGTTTTATATCTGCTTTAGTTAGCAAAATAGGCAACAATTGCATAGTATAAGATATTTTTGGAAATATTATTGACTTTATCACTGCCATTCTTCCAAGTAACGAAAGAGGTAGTAAATGCCAGACCTCAAGCAATTTGGAGATTGCTACAAGAAGAGGGGAAAAATTCACTTTATACAAAGAGGATAAGGCCAGTGGTATGTGCACTCCTAAATATTTGAAATGAGACCGCACTACCTTAATAGATCGAAAGTCAGTCTCAGTAGATAGAAAGGCAAGATTGCCAGACACTGGCATAATTTCAGATTTATCCCTATTAATCCTATAGCCAGATAACTCGCCAAATTTGTCTATGGTATCAAAAATAATCTGTAAAGAATGAGAGGGGTTGGAAAGCAAGAGCAACATGTCATCTGCAAATAGTGCCACACGAAGTCAATATCTCCTATCACAATACCGCGAAACAGGGGGGATTGGCGCAACGAAAGGGCTAAAGGTTCCAGTGCAAGCGCAAAGAGAAGTGGGGATAATGGACAACCCTGTCTGGTACCACGTTGTATCGTAATTGGCTGGGTTAAGTAGCCGTTACATGATATTTGAGTGCAAGGGTCAGAATATAAAGTAGATATATATCCTATGAATTTAGTAGGGAATCCAAATTTCGACATGGTGTCATAGAGATGGTCCCACAACACCATGTCGAAAGCCTTCTCGGCGTCTAAGGACATAATTGCCCTATCTGTCATAACTAGATTTTGAAGAGTCATAAATAGCTGACAGTACCCATCTAATGTTAGTTATAGAAGTCCTACCCATAATAAATCCAGTCTGGTCACTATGTATGATACTTGGGAGAAATTGCTTCAAACGATTGGCTAAAATCTTTGTGAGCAGTTTATAGTCCGTATTAAGGAGGGAAATGGGTCTATATGATCCAGGATTACTGAGATCCCTACCAGGTTTAGGTAGGACTTTGATTATGGCAGAATTAAAGTGTATAGGCATCTGACCGGAATCCAATATATCATTTAACAGTGCCGTCAATACCGGAGCAATACGTTGATCAAGAAGCTTGTAATATTCTGCCGTGAGGCCATCTGGCACCGGGGCTTTACCAAGTTTTAACCCCTTAATTGCCTGATGAACCCCAGCCTCAGTGATAGGACTAACTAATGATACTTCCGCTAAAGGTGACAATCGGGGGACATCCAGTCCTTCCCAAATGTCAGCCACAACAGCACCAGAAGGGCGCTCGCCAGTATGCGCATAGAGGGTCCCATAAAAGCTCTTCATGACTTCCGCAACCTGCGCACTAGAGGCAGTCTTGCTTCCACCAGGCAACACCAAGGGGTGGACAACCATAGGGTGGCTTTGGCCTTTCAATAAATTGGACAACAGCTTACCAGTTTTATTCCCAAACTTAAAAAATCGTGCATCTTTTGAAAACGAATAAGCCATTTCCATTTTAGTGAGCATTGCATCAAAATGTGCCTTTGCTGTAAGGTATGATTGCTTCTTAGCAGCAGTTTGATGGGTATGATAAGATTTGTAAGCGGACGTCAGTGCTTGTTGTGTCTCTACATACTCTTGGGATAAAGTCTTCCGTTGAGCTGCTACATAAGATATTTTGAACCCCCTGACAACCGCCTTTGAAGCTTGCCAATAAATTGCTGGTTTGTCTTCTAACATGGCAGAATTAGTCATTTTATAAGATTCCCATGCACTCAACACCTTGTCCTGGAAATCTGACAATAATGACAAACCGGAGGGGTGCCTCCATTGTCTATATGGGCCAGTGTCTATCCCAGATGGCAATACTGCCCACAGTAAAGCATGATCTGATAGACATATCTATTCCATCTCAACCTGCCTCAGTTTAGGAAATAGAGAACTAGATGTCATGATAAAATCTATCCTGGAGAAGGTATGGTGTGCTGCGGAGAGACATGAAAATACCTTGTCAGTTGGGTGGAAAGAGCGCCATGCATCCAACAACTGCAGCCGCCTCATGAAGGCAGGGATACCTAGCCTCGGGAGGCGACGGCATCTATTCTGTGAATTTTGTCTATCTAATGAGGATGAAGAAATCAAATTAAAATCTCCACAAACCAAGTTAGGCAGACTACCAAATAATTGCAGTTCTGCTATAAGTAATTGAAAAAAGCTAACAGAATAAACATTGGGAGCGTATACATCACATAATAAATATCTAATACCAGCTATTTTCGCATCACAAAGAAGATAGCGCCCTTCAGGGTCAGCTTTAGTAGAAAACACTTCATGAGCAATATTTCTTTCTCTAACGTCCTAGAGGATGCTGGGACTCCGTAAGGACCATTGGGATAGTCGGGCTCCGCAGAAGACATGGGCACTTTAAGAAATACTTTGACTCTGGGTGTGCACTGGCTCCTCCCTCTATGCCCCTCTTCCAGACCTCAGTTTGATACTGTGCCCAGAGGAGCTGGGTGCATTTCAGAGAGCTCTCCTGAGTTTCCTGTAAGAAAGTATTTTTGTTAGGTTTTTTTCTTTTCAGGGAGCCTGCTGGCAACAGACTCCCTGCACCGAGGGACTGAGGAGAGAGAAACAGACCCACTTCTCTGAGTTTCAGGGCTCTGTTTCTTAGGCTACTGGACACCATTAGCTCCAGAGGGAGTCAGAACACAGGTCTCACCCTGGAGTTCGTCCCGGAGCCGCGCCGCCGTCCTCCTCACAGAGCCAGAAGATAGAAGCCGGGTGAGTATGAGAGGAAAAGATCTTCAGAGGCGGCAGAAGTCTTCATTGATCTTCACTGAGGTAACGCACAGCACTGCAGCTGTGCGCCATTGCTCCCATACACCTCACAAACGGCAGTCACTGTAAGGGTGCAGGGCGCAGGGGGGGCGCCCTGGGCAGCAATATAAACCTCTTATTTGGCAAAAGAGAGCATATATACAGCTGGACACTGTATATATGCATGAGCCCCCGCCAATTTTACACTTTTAGCGGGACTGAAGCCCGCCGCCGAGGGGACGGGGCTTCTCCCTCAGCACTCACCAGCGCCATGTTTTTCTCCACAGCACCGCTGAGAGGAAGCTCCCTGGACTCTCCCCTGCTTATACCACGGTAGAAGAGAGGGTTTTAAAGAAGAGGGGGGGCACATAATTCAGCGCAGATAATAATAACAGCGCTACGGGGTAAACATTAAATTGCTGTGTTTTTCCTGGGTCATATTGCGCTGGGGTGTGTGCTGGCATACTCTCTTACTGTCTCTCCAAAGGGCCTTGTGGGGGAACTGTCTTCAGAAGAGCATTCCCTGAGTGTGTGGTGTGTCGGTACGTATGTGTCGACATGTCTGAGGTAAAAGGCTCTCTTAAGGAGGAGATGGAGCAAATGTGTGTGTGTGTGGTGTCTCCGTCGACAACGCCGACGCCTGATTGGATATGTGAAATTAAGTGCTAAGATGAATTTATTACACAAAAGATTAGAGAACAGACAGGGAATCTACCCATGTCTGTCCCTATGTCACAGAGACCTTCAGAGTCTCACAACGCTCACTATCCAAAATAATAGACACTGATATCGACACGGAGTCTGACTCCAGTGTCGACTACAATAATGCAAAGTACAGCCAAAACTGGCAGAAAAGTATTCAATATATGATTATTATAATAAAAGATGTTTTGCATATCACTGATGACTCATCTGTCCCTGACACGAGGGTACACATGTTTAAGGGGAAGAAATATGAGGTAAATTTCCCTCCTCTCATGAAGAAAAAGAGCGGGAATCTCCAGACAAGAAGCTGCAGCTTCCCAAAAAGAATTTTCAGGGAGTATCCTTTCCCTAATGGGGCCAGGATACGATGGGAATCTTCCCCTAGGGTGTACAAGGCATTGACACGTTTACCCAAAAAGGTAGCGCTGACTTTACAGCTATCCTCAGGGATCCTGCAGATAGCATGCAGTAAAAGTACTTTGACGTCCATTTACACACATTCTGGTACACTACTCAGACCGGCGATTATGTCGGCATGGGTTTATAGCGCTGTAGCAGCGTAGACAGATACCTTATCAGCGGAGATTGAAACCCTAGATAAGGATACCATGTTATTGTCCCTAGTATGTATGTATATATATATATATATATATATATATATATATATATATATATATTATATGTAAAAGATATTGTTATATATATATATATATATATATATAAGACATGCCCAAAGAGACATTAGTCTACTGGGTTCTAGAGTCAACGCTATGTCGATTTCTGCTAGACGTGTCCTGTGGAACATGCAATGGTCAGGAGATGCTGACTAAAAAAGGCATATGGCGTTGTTGCCTTACAAGGGTGAGGAATTGTTCGGAGAGGGCCTCTCGGATCTCGTCTCCACGGCTACGGCAGGTAAATCAAATTTTATGCCATATATTCCCTCACAATCTAAGAAAGCGCCTCATTATCAAATGCAGTCCTTTCGTTCCAATAAAAGCAAGAGAGCACGTGGATCGTCCTTTCTTGCCAGAGGTAAGGGCAGAGGGAAAAAGCTGCACAACACAGCTAGTTCCCAGGAACAGAAGTCCCCCCCGGCCTCTGCTAAATCCACCGCATGACGCTGGGGCTCCCCTGAGGGAGTCCGCTCCTGTGGGGGCACGTCTTCGACTGTTCAGCCACGTATAGGTCCACTCACATGTGGATCCATGGGCAATAGAAATTGTTTCCCAGGGTTACAGGCTGGAATTCGAAGAAGTGCCTCCTCGCAGGTTTTTCAAATCGGAACTACCGAAACAACCCCTGGAAAGGGAGATAGTGTTACATGTGATTCACAAATTGTGTCTGCAACAAGTGGTGGTAGAGGTTCCCCTGCTTCAAAGAGGGCAGGGGTACTACTCAACTCTGTTTGTGGTTCCGAAACCGGACGGTTCGGTCAGACCCATTTTAAATTTAAAATCCCTGAACCTTTACTTTAAACGGTTCAAGTTCAAGATGGAATCACTCAGGGCGGTCATCGCCAGCCTAGAAGGGGGAGATTTTTTGGTATCTCTGGACATAAAGGATGCATACCTGCATGTCCCCATATAGCCTCCTCATCAGGCGTACCTGAGATTTGCAGTACAGGATTTTCATTACCAATTTCAGACATTGCCGTTTGGGCTTTGCACGGCCCCGAGAATTTTCACCAAGGTAATGGCGGAAATGATGGTGCTCCTGCGCAAGCAGGGTGTCACAATTATCCCGTACTTGGACGATCTCCTCATAAAAGCGAGATCACGGGAGAAATTGCTGAGCAGCGTATCACTTTCACTGAATGTGTTACAGCGACACAGCTGGATTCTCAATATTCCAAAGTCGCAGCTGAATCCTACAACTCGTCTGCCCTTCTTGGGCATGATTCTGGACACAGACCAGAAAAGGGTTTTTCTTCGAAGGAAAAAGCGCAGGAACTCATGACCCTAGTCATGAACTTGTTGAAACCAAAAAAAGTGTCAGTACATCATTGCACTCAAGTTCTGGGAAAGATGGTGGCAACAAACGAAGCCATTCCATACGGCAGATTCCATGCAAGGGCCTTCCAATGGGACCTATTGGACAAATGGTCCGGGTCGTATCTGCAATTGCATCAGCGGATCACCCTGTCCCCCAGGGCCAGAGTATCTCTCCTGTGGTGGCTAAACAGTGCTCACCTTCTAGGGGGCCGCAGGTTCGGCATTCAGGACTGGATCCTGGTGACCACGGACGCAAGCCTCCGAGGTTGGGGAGCGGTCACACAGGGAAGAAATTTCCAAGGACTTTGGTCAAGTCAAGAGACTTGTCTTCACATCAACATCCTGGAACTAAGGGCCATATACTACGCCCTACGTCAAGCGGAGATCTTACTTCGCAATCGACCAGTTCTGATCCAGTCAGACAACATGACCGCAGTAGCTCATGTAAACCGCCAAGGTGGCACAAGGAGCAGAGTGGCAATGGCGGAAGCCACCAGAGTTCTTCGCTGGGCGGAGAATCATGTAAGCGCTCTGTCAGCAGTGTTCATTCCGGGAGTGGACAACTGGGAAGCAGACTTCCTCAGCAGACACGATCTGCATCCGGGAGAGAGGGGACTTCATCAGGAAGTCTTCGCGCAGATTGCAAGTCAGTGGGGACTACCCCAAATAGACATGATGGCATCCCGTCTCAACAAAAAGCTACAAAGGTATTGCGCCAGGTCAAGAGACCCTCAGGCGGTAGCTGTGGACGCCCTAGTACACCGTGGGTGTTCCAGTCGGTATATGTGTTAGCTCCTCTTCCTCTCATACCCAAGGTGTTGAGGATAATAAGAAAAAGAGGAGTGAGAACAATTCTCATTGTTCCAGATTGGCCACGAAGGACCTGGTGTCCGGATCTGCAAGAAATGCTCACAGAAGATCCGTGGCCTCTTCCTCTAAGGCAGGACTTGTTACAACAAGGTCCCTGTCTGTTCCAAGACTTACCGCGGCTGCGTTTGACGGCATGGCGGTTGAACGCCGGATCCTAGCGGAAAAAGGTATTCTGGATGAGGTCATTCCTACGCTAATAAAGGCTAGGAAGGACGTGACATCTAAACATTATCACCGAATATGTAGAAAATATGTTTCTTGGTGTGAGGCCAGGAATGCTTCTACGGAAGAATTCCACCTGGGCCGTTTTCTTCACTTCCTACAAACTGGAGTGAATTTGGGCCTAAAATTAGGCTCCATTAAAAGTTCAGATTTCGGGCTTATCCATTTTCTTTCAAAAGGAATTGGCCTCATTACCTGAAGTACAGACTTTTGTGAAGGGAGTACTGCATATTCAGCCTCCTTTTGTACCTCCGGTGGCGCCTTGGGATCTTAACGTGGTGTTAAGTTTCCTTAAGTCACATTGGTTTGAACCACTTAAGACAGTGGAGTTGAAATATCTCACCTGGAAGGTGGTCATGTTGTTAGCCTTGGCTTCGGCTAGGCGAGTTTCGGAATTGGCGGCTTTATCACATAAAAGCCCCTATCTGGTTTTCCATATGGATAGAGCGGAATTGTGGACCCGTCCTCAATTCCTGCCTAATGGTCTCATCCTTTCATATGAACCAACCTATTGTCGTACCTGTGGCTACGCGTGACTTGGAGGATTCCGAGTCCCTTGATGGTGGTCAGGGCTTTGAAAATTTACGTGGCCAGAACGGCTAGGATCAGAAAAACAGAAGCACTGTTTGTCCTGTATGCAGCCAACAAAGTTGGCGGCCCTGCTTCAAAGCAGACTATTGCTCGCTGGATCTGTAACATGATTCAGCAGGCGCATTCTACGGCAGGATTGCCGTTACCAAAATCGGTTAAGGCCCATTCCACTAGGAAGGTGGGCTCTTCTTGGGCGGCTGCCCGAGGGGTCTCGGCACTACAGCTGTGCCGAGCTGCTACTTGGTCGGGGTCAAACACCTTTGCAAAGTTTTAGAAGTTTGATACCCTGCCTGAGGAGGACCTCCTGTTTGCTCAATCGGTGCTGCAGAGTCATCCGCACTTTCCCGCCCGTTTTGGGAGCTTTGGTATAATCCCCATGGTCCTTACGGAGTCCCAGCATCCTCTAGGACGTTAGAGAAAATAAGATTTTAAACCTACCGGTAAATCTTTTTCTCGTAGTCCGTCCCAAGTGCGGACTACTAATGCAAGACTTGTATATAGTTATTGCTTACATAAGGGTTATGTTATAGTTTCATCGGTCTTGGACTGATGCTATGTTGTTTTTCATACTGTTAACTGTGTAGTATATCACAAGTTATACGGTGTGATTGGTGTGTCTGGTATGAATCTTACCCTTGGATTACAAAAATCCTTTCCTTGTACTGTCCGTCTCCTCTGGGCACAGTTTCTCTAACTGAGGTCTGGAATAGGGGCATAGAGGGAGGAGCCAGTGCACACCCAGAGTCAAAGTCTTTCTTAAAGTGCCCATGTCTCCTGCGGAGCCCGACTATCCCCATGGTCCTTACGGAGTCCCAGCATCCTCTACGGACTACGAGAATAATATTTACCGGTAGGTTTAAAATCTTATTTTTTATCAATAGTGCCACACCCCTTGTTTTCGAGGAACAAGAGGCTGAGCCCAGTACAGTCCATCCTAGTATATTAAAACGAATAACATCTTTTTCTAGTAAATGCGTTTCCTGAAGAAAAATTAGGTCAACCTTTAGCTTGTTGAGATATAACAAAATTTTTCTACGTTTTTGTGGAGTATTTGCACCTCCTATATTCCACAACCCAACTTTAAGAATAGACATTACAACAGGGCAAGTGTGCAACAAAACAGTAGTACATATTTAAGTATTGATGACCAATATAGTTATAGATTTCTGAGCAAGAAAGACCACCGGACCAGAAGGGAGTCTTGAGAAGGGGCGGGGAGATGAGAGGGAAAGGATAGACAAATTAACAGATAAACAGAAACTAACAATGAACATAGAACCAGTATGCTTCTTGACAGGGGAAACAGAGGCCCGGCTAGGGACCAGTGGATCCCTGTAATAGCATAAAACAGACTTCCCGGGATTGCTAGCATCCTAGCCAGCAATACTCAGCGTGTCGAGCCCGTCATCCGGCCCACTGCTGCCGAAATTACTGAAACAGCATCAGAATAAACCGAGTCCCAAATAGAGTTCAAATTCCATCTCCTTCCGTAGCAGAGGACATATTATCACGGCATGGTTCCATAATAGCTTGTTTAAGATAGGCATCTGCATCTTGCACTGTGGTAAAGTCAACATTTGAGTTTCCGTCATATAAGCGCAAACGTGCAGGGTAAAGCAGCGCAAATTTCCTCCCTTTCGCCACTAATTGGGTGCATATTGGTGAGAATTCCTTTCTAGCCCTAGTCAGCTCAGCCGAATAGTCCTGAAAAAGCATTATCTTCTGACCCTGCCACACAAGGTCATGGTGTCGTCGAGACGCCGACCACATAGCTTCTTTATGCAAATAGTTAAGTGTCTTAAATATGACCACACGGGGTCTAGAATCTGGTTTTCGCTCTGGCCCAATCCTGTGTGCACTTTCTATCACCACATCAGAGCATGATTCAGAAATATTCAGAAGCGAAGGCAAGGTAACTTTCAAAAAATGTATCAACTCTGTGCCTTTAAGTGACTCTGGTATTTCCACTAGCCTCAGATTATTAAGACGTGATCGATTTTCAAGATCGTCGATCTTAAGCCACAGCTGCTGCTGCATTTTAACTTGTTTAGCATGGGATACTTGTAAGTCTGAAACATCTCCAAATAAAGCACCAACCTGGCATTCAGACTTATGGATCCTTTTAGTAAGAGAGTCAATCTGTTTGGCAATATCAGCTGTCTGGGCAGCCAAGAGAGGGGCTATAGCAGCCCTCACAGCTACTACCATGTCTCCATACGTCACTGGTGTGGTGGGCACAGGTAGAACATTGTCTGTGTGCATATTTTGCAAAGTGGGTGAGGATGTATACTCACTCCCCGATGTCTCCATCGATCTCTCTGAGCCCAGAGGGTAGGCGCAAACTTCATCACTTTTCTTCCTGCGTGCAGGGGTCCCCGCTGCACCCGGCGCTGTGGCGGGCGCCATCTTGGATTCCCCCCTCCCGGCGTTTTTATTCTTATTGCGGAGCATGGAGGCGCTGAGAAACTTCTCCATACAAATCCCCTTGTGCTACGGGGATTCCGCTGCAGGTGGGCTTGGTTTTTGAAGGCTCTAGGAGCCGTGAAATGGCGATATCGGCGGCATGTGGCAGGAGCTGACCCGCTGCGCTGCTCACATGCCGGAGCCTGGAAGCGGAAGTCTATGTATTTTACTTTAAACTCAAAACTAAGGATAGTGTTATGAGCCGCTGCAGTGGTTCATTCCGGTTTGCTTTCTGTTCATGGATTTTGTGTTATATTTTTGTTTGCATGCCAGGATTTCTCTTGTACTTGTTTAGAAGACTCTTGTTGGCCGCCTGTGGAGAGTCTGTGTAACTGCAGCCTGTTTTCTATGTGTTAAGCCTCGCCTGTCAGATAATTTGGTCATTATGTGGTGAGTCTGTGTACTGCAGTCTGGCATTACCTTGTGCCTGGCTTCCAGCCATCCTGATTGGGGCGTGCTTCCCTTATTACCCAGCTAGCACTGCAGTCCAGCGCCGGTGATAGAAGTTTGTTGTTGTACCTGTATGTTCCAGCTCTTGGTTAGCTTCCTACAAGCTTGTTCCTGGTCCTCGTCAGCAACTTCTTGTGCTGTCTTCCTGCCTCTGGTGTGTTCCTGCATCCAGCTTGTGTACTCCAGTGTCCTGTGCCCAGTTTCCTGAGTCCTGTCTGAGGGATCGTTTCCTGCTGTCCCTCGAGTTGCCAGCCAGTAAAGTGGTCTGGTATCCGAAGCTTCTGGATTCCGGTCGTTTCCTGCGCACACCTGTCGTGGTGTCATGAGTTGCGGCTCTGCCGTACTTTATGGCTGAAGCAAAATTGTCTATCTATTTTTGGTTGTCATTTTTGCGGAGGTTTCCGCATTGCTGTCCTCGACTTATTACGAGGGGTTTGTATTTGGCAGTTAGGTTACATTACTTTATTTGCTGTTGTTCCAGGCGGCCGCGCCGCACATAAACTACTTTATTTGTTGTATCCTTCTCTGTTTTAGTCGTCAGTCTTAGTTTTCACCTTGTTCTCCTTGGTCTCGGTTACCGCCTTGTCTCCTATTAAGACCGGGGGCATCGGAGTCTGGGCAAACCTAATTCACCCATTCAAACGCGGCTGCCGTGGGCACAAGAAACCATAGTCTTGCAGACCCCACTGGGAAGGACAACGGAGTCAGGGATTTCTGTAAGGGGAAGCTGCGTATCTCAGTTCTATCGCAGCTTCACGTATCTGTACTCGGAACCCTTCTGTTGCCACCCAATCTCTTGGGTTCCAAGTACATTGAACGTAACAGGTGAGAGGACAGGTGGTGTGAGGCAGTTCAGATACATACAAGGTTATATCTCATATTAAATCCTAACCTGTTGTGGCTCAATTTTGACGAGGAGTCTGTTCACAAATGGATGGTATCTCAACAGAGTTCTAAGTATGACCTGTTTAATAGTAATGAATAAATAGGAATTTACCTACCGGTAAATACTTTTCTCGTAGTCCATTAGGGATATTGGGAAGACTTAGTACGATAGGTATAGATGGGGTCCGAAGGAGCCGGTGCACTTTAAATTTAATCACTGGGTGTGCTGGCTTCTCCCCTCTATGCCCCCTCCCACAGGCAGTAATAGGTAAAACAGTGCCTGAAAGAGAGGACATATATGAGAGAAGGAACATAATAATGAGTGGTGAGATTTATACACCAGCACACCACTAACATACAACAACCAGCAACGGCTGGTTACAACAGCTGAACAGGTAACCACAGAAAAGAGAACCTGCAGAAAAGTCAACGCACTGAGGCAGGCGTCCAATATCCTTAATGGACTACGAGAAAAGGATTTACCGGTAGGTAATTAAAATCCTATTCTCTCTATCATCCATAAGGGATATTGGGGGGACCTAGTATGATGGGGACGTCCCAAAGCTTCCAGAATGGGTGGGAACGTGTGGAAACTAATGCAGCACTGCCTGCCCATACTGGGTATCTTCTTTGGCCAGGGTATCAAACTTGTAGAACTTCACAAAAGTGTTCTTCCCCGATCAGGTAGCAGCTCGACATAGTTGCAAGGCCGAGACTCCATGGGCAGCCGACCAGGGAGAGCCCACCGATCTTGTAGAAAGGGCCTTCAGAGACTAGGGAACAGGTAAGGCTGTCGACACATAGACCTGTTGGATAGTAAGCCGAAGCCAACGAGCAATGGACTGCTTTGAAGCAGGACAACCCTTTTTCTGTGCATCATACAGCACGAACAAAGAATCCGTCTTTCTGAGCTGAGCCGTCCGCTTGACATTGATCTTCAAGGCTTGCACAGCATTCAATGCCTCCGGAGGAGCAGAAGCGTCAGAACTTAATGGAACCACAATAGGTTGATTCAGGTGAAATGCAGAGACAACCTTCAGCAGGAACTGCTGTCTAGTCCTGAGCTCCACTCTGTCCTGGTAAAATACCAAGTATGGACTTTTACACGTAAGGGTTCAAGGGACTTTAAATTCAAAATGGGCCTTACTGAACCGTCTGGCTTCGGTACCACAAACAGGTTGGAGTAATATTCCCTGCCTCATTGTGGTATTAGTACTGGAACAATGACGTGGGACTGGAACAACTTTTGGAGGGCCTGTTGCAACGTAACTTGCGTATCCTCCAAAGCTGGTAAGCTTGAATTGAAAAAGCATTGGGGAGGAGCACCGTCGAACTACAGCTTGTAGCCCTAAGAAATTAGGTCGCTGACCCAGGTATCCTGGCAGGAAACCTCCCAGATGCGGCTGAAGTGACGCAGTCGAGCTCCCACCTCGAGATCCCCTCGGGGTGGGTGGGCACAGTCATGCTGAGGACTTAGTGGAATCAGAACTGGTGCTCTGTTCCTGAGAACAGGTGTTTGCAGGTCTTTTTGTCTTACCTCTGGTGCTTCTATTTGCATTGGAGGCACCCTGCCCTAGATCGAAATCTGTTAGACCGAAAGGACTGAACAGACGGCCCTCGGTAGGAATGCCAAGCCGGCGGGGCCCGAGAGGGGAGAAACATAGATTTCACTGCAGTGACTTTGGAAATCCACATATCCAGCTCAACCCCAAAGAGCCATTCCCCAGAAAAGGGGAGGGATTCCACACTGCACTTGGATTCTGCGTCCACTATCCACTGACGCAATCACAAGGCCCTGCGCACAGACACTGCCATGGCAGACGTCCTAGCATTAATATTGTCCATTTCCTTGAGCGAGTCACACAGGATGCGTGCAGTGTTCTGAATGTGCTTCAGGAGAGTCACCATAGTGAGCAGATGCATATCCCCAGAGAGGCCCTCCTGAATCTGAGTAGCCCACGTATAAAAGTGGCATGGGTCATCCAGCAACCCGCTATGACCGGCCTTTGCGATACACCTGCTGCTGTGTAGATAGACTTTAGTGTAGTCTCTCTCTTTCTGTCCGCAGGGTCCTCTATGGAAAAGGAGCCCAGGGCAGGCAGCACCGCTTTTTTTTTTTTTTTTTGACAGTCGTGAGACTAAGACGTCAACTCCTGGTGGCTCTTCCCAGAAATTCCTACCTTCAGGAGCAAATGGAAAAGTGTGCAAAAATAATTTTGACACTTGCTATTTTTTGTCTGGATTTTTCCAGGCTAATTTAAATAGGTCATCTAACTCTGCACATCCCGTATAGCTGGAATGAGGGGTTCAATACCCTGAGCAGAAGCGGAATCCCCACTAACGGGATCCAAGTCATCCTGATCCTCCTGTATTTCCTCATCTGAATCAGAGAGTAGAGCAGGTAAACCACGCTTTTGTGGTCCTGAGTTAGAGAGAGGGCTGTGTAACATCTGCAGCTAAGTCTGTAACAGCCTGTTGTAGTAGCTGAGTTTTCTGAAGATTAGCAGTGAGTTGTGATGACATATCAGACATCAGTCTAAAGAGCCCCTAACCAGGATGGCTCTGGTCCCTCTCCCCCGGCTTCTTCACTGAGCTGTGAAGATTGGCTGCATTGTTCACATGAAACAGAATCAGATGCTAAGGGAGAGAATCTGGTGTGGCATACACTGCATAATTTGTGTTTACCAGTGGCAAACGCAGGATTTGCATGGGGGGGGTTTCCAGAACTGGGTGGAGCCAATCACGGGGGTGGAGACTGGGATGACCCAGTATATGCTGGGTCCGTAAAACTAGTGTGTCTGTGTGTCTGTGTGTGTGTCTGTGTCTATATATATATATATATATATATATATATATATATATATATATATCCCATGTAAAGAAGGCGGCACTCAGAGACTTGAAGGTGCAAAAGAATATTTAGTAAACAAGCTGCAGAGTTACATCAACGTTTCGGGGGGCGCAGCCCCTTCATCATCCTGATGAAGGGTCTGCGCGCCCTGAAACGTTGATGTAACTCTGCAGCTTGTTTACTAAATATTCTTTTGCACCTTCAAGTCTCTGAGTGCCGCCTTCTTTACATGGGATAGTGATGGAGGTGGAAACCTCATATAGGATGGCACCTGAGCCAGAAAGCCCACGGAGGCCTTCCGAGTGCCGGCTACTACAAGGGTATCTATCTATATATATATATATCTATCTATATATATATATATATATATATATACACACACATACATAAACACATATACATAGCATATTAAACATGCATATATATATATATATATACACATACAGTACACGTATATATACACATGTATATATCATATGTGTGTGTGTTTATATGTATGTATATACATGTGTATATATGTATGCACAAGGATATATATGTACTATAATTAAAATAAAGTAAACTTTTACTGCACTTACAAGTGCCACCAGGAAGACAGCAGGCTGCAGAGGACGTTAGACAGCCATTAATAATACTCATGAAGCTAAAAAGAATTTTTTTTTATTTTTTTTTTAGTGGAGGGGGGTTTCTGGGTGCTCGGAAACCCCCCCTGGGTGCACCACTGGTTTACCCATGTTCACCATAATCACAATGACCTACACATACACACAGTCAGTAATACTTAGCAAGACACACAAAGAGAAGACCAGCACACCCCAGCTACACAGCCCCAGTGAGGCTGTCAGCTTACTATATCGCAGTGAAACACTAATGATTTCTGTCCTATATAGGACACAGATTGTGCACAATAGCGGCTCTCCGCCTTTGCTACACCCTTTACCAATTTTCAAGCATGTCTTGTGAGTCAGAAGGAGCTGTGTGTGCTTGCTGCTGCATTAAGCAGAGGAAGGCGCCAAAATGCCGCTGGTCCCACTCTGAGATAGCTCCACCCCCACCCAATGGCGCCGGAGCTACAGACATTTTTCTACTGGCAATGTCTCCTAGTTTGTTTAAAAACATCACACAAGTGCTAGTTTAAGATACTGCTAGCCAGTTTACACAGGGGGCTCTAGCGGGTCCCCCCAGGAGTGTCCCGTAAGCCGCACCTACGTTTAGCGCACCATGAACCGGGGCCCCCGGCTTGTACTCACCACAGTCGTCACCTTCAGGCATTTGTTAGGGGTGTGTGGCAAGCTGCAATTGCGACAGCTAAGGCGAAGTGCCTCGCTGAACAAACAACCTCTCAGGTTGGTGGTCCTGCAGTGGGGAAGCGGCTCTGACACCTCGCAAGGCTAATGACCATCTCCACCCCCCACCCCAACTCCCATGGTGCAGGTATGCTGTTGCCCAAACAGCATACCGAAAATAATAACAGTTTGAAAAGAAACTGAAGAAAACTCTCTGGAGCTGCAGAGATGTGCATCCTCTCCTGAAGGCACTTTTTTTCTAAACTGCCTGTGGGAGGGGACATAGAGGGGAGGAGCCAGCACACCCAGTGAAGAAATTTAAAGTGCACTGGTTCCTTTGGACCCCATCTATACCCATCGTACTAAGATGGTCATTCCGAGTTGATTGCTCGCTAGCAGTTTTTAGCAGCCGTGCAAATGCTATGCCGCCTCCCACTGGGAGTGTATTTTAGCTTAGCAGAAGTGCGAACAAAAGGATCGCAGGGCGGCTACAAAGTAATTTTGTGCAGTTTCAGAGTACCTCCAGACCTACTCAGTGCTTGTGATCACTTCAGACTGTTCAGTTCCTGTTTTGACGTCACAAACACGCCCTGCGTTCGCCCAGCCACGCATGCGTTTTTCCTGGCACGCCTGCATTTTTTCGAACACTCCCTGAAAATGGTCAGTTGACACCCAGAAACGCCCACTTCCTGTCAATCACTCTGCGGCCAGCAGTGTGACTGAAAAGCTTCGCTAGACCTTGTGTGAAACTACAACGTTCGTTGTAATAGTACGACGTGCGTGCGCATTGCGCCGCATGCGCAGAAGTGCCATTTTTTTGCCTGATCGCTACACAGCAAACAATAGCAGCTAGCGATCAACTCGGAATGACCCCCGAAGGCTCCCCAATATCCCTTATGGATGCTAGAGAAATAGAGGGAATTAACATATAACCTCGTAAGTGTGACACTAATTGTGAATAAAGAGGAAGGAGGAGCATACATACCAATAAGGAGTGAAAAAATATTTAGTACTGAACTTTAGCAGGTGATTACCAGCCTTGTGCATATACAGTAGTAAACGTAATGGGATGCGGTCAAGATCCCGCTGGATGGAATCCCGGCGGTCGGAATACCGACACCGGAATCCTGACCGGCACAATACCGACATATTCTCCCTCTGTGGGTGTCCACAACACCCATAGAGGGAGAATAAATTAGTGTGCCGAGCGTAGCGAGATTGTGCCGGTCGGGATTCCGGTGTCTGTATTCTGACCGCCGGTATACCGTCTGGCGGGATTTCGTACTGATCCCAACGTAATATGCCTAAAACAGTCAATTAGTACAGTTTCAGAATAAGAACATTTAGATGGACATATTTTTCAATTTGATGGCATTAATTAACAGGTTCAGGAGAATAATGAATTTATACATAGATCAAATAAGTGTACAAAACAATATTTAGTGGTATATAAATATTAATATAACGCATGATACAAATACAGGTTGAGTATCCCTTATCCAAAATGCTTGGGACCAGAGGTATTTTGGATATCGGATTTTTCCGTATTTTGGAATAATTGCATACCATAATGAGATATCATGGTGATGGGACCTAAATCTAAGCACAGAATGCATTTATGTTTCATATACACCTTATACACACAGCCTGAAGGTAATTTTAGCCAATATTTTTTATAACTTTGTGCATTAAACAAAGTGTGTGTACATTCACACAATTCATTTATGTTTCATATACACCTTATGCACACAGCCTGAAGGTCATTTAATACAATATTTTTAATAACTTTGTCTATTAAACAAAGTTTGTGTACATTGAGCCATCAAAAAACAAAGGTTTCACTATCTCACTCTCACTCAAAAAAGTCCGTATTTCGGAATATTTCGTATTTCGGAATATTTGGATATGGGATACTCAACCTGTATAAACATAATATAACAGAAAAATATAGTGATACATAAATCAGACAACTGGCTGTATTACGGGGATACGGTGGTTAGGTTGACCACTGAAGGTCGACATGGTCATTAGGTCGACATCTACTAGGTCGACAGGTCAAAAGGTCAACATGACTTTTTCACTTTTTTTTGGGGGGGGGGGGGGGGGGGATTTTTCCATACTTAACGATCCACGTCGACAACGATTGGAACGGTAACCTGTGCCAAGTGAAGCGGCAGTGGAGCGAGGAACCTTGCCCGAAGCATGCGGAGCGAAGCGAGCCATGCGAGGGGACACAGTGCACTGATTGGGGTTCCCCGTCACTTTACGAAGAAAACGACACAAAAAAACAGTCCAAAAACACATGTTCCCCAGAATGAACACTGCCAATATTGCTGGCAGATGATGTTCTGCCCATTGAAGGATTTTTGACACTTCCAACTTTACCATTCGGCTTCGAGTGCCGCCTTGATGGTTGATGTATGCCACCGTGGTGGCGTTGTTTGACCATACTTGAACAGGCTTGTTCTGTACCAGAGGCAGGACGAGAGTTAACGCATTGAACACCGCCCGCAGTTCCAGAATGTTTATCTGGAGGAGGGACTGCTCCTTGGTCCAACGACCGTGGAAAGAGTGTTAATCCAACACCGCACCCCATCCCCACAGACTGGCATCCATCATCTGCAGGACCCAGTCGAGGACCCAGAAGGGAATACCCCTGCTCAATTGCTGGTCCTGGAGCCACCAGGTCAGCGAATAACGAACCTCCGGAGTCAAGGTAATCATGTGAGATCTGATCCGATGAGATAGGCCATCCCACTTGGAAAGTATTAACCTCTGCAGAGGGTGGGAATTAAATTGAGCGTGCTCTACCATGTCGAATGCCAACACCATCAGGCCAAGTACTCGCATCGTCAAGTGTATCGACACTCTGGGGCGACAGAGGAAGCATCTTATCCTGTCCTGAAGCTTCAGGACTTTCTCTGGAGACAGGAACAGACGTTGACTGTGTGTGTGCAGGAGTGCCCCCAGGTGCACCATGTTCTGAGCTGGGACCTGCGAGGATTTCTTCCAATTGATGAGCCACCCGTGGGCTTGTAGGAAGCTTACCATCAGTTGTAGATTACTGAGGAGGACATCGTGGGAGTTTGCCAGGATCAGCAAGTCGTCCAGATACGGCAGGCTCCTGACTCCCTGGCGACGGAGATGTGCCATCGTTACGGCCATGACCTTGGTGAAGATCCGAGGAGCTGTAGCCAGTCCAAATGGCAGAGCCTGGAACTGATAGTGTATGTTGCCACATGTAGGTACGCATCCTGAATATCCAGGGATACCATATAATCTCAGGGTTCCATCACCAGCACAATTGAGCGCAGCATCTCCATACGGAACTTGGACACTCACAAGCTTATTTAGTGATTTGAGGTTGAGTATAGGCCGGAATGACCCATTTGGTTTCAGGACTAGAAACGGGGTCGAGTAGTAACCACTGCCCCTTTGGGACAAAGGCATCGGCACTACCACTCCAGTATCCAGGCGGGAACTCACAACCTGCTGCAGAGTTTGTGCCTTTAGTGGATCCGAAGGGATGACCATGCTGCAAAGCTGGCGTGGGGGACGTCTCTTGAAAGAGACTGCGTACCCGTCAGAGACAACTTCTTGCGCCCATGCGTCTGAAGTGATCTTTAACCAGACCTGGGTGAACTGCAGAAGTCTGACTCCGATCCTAGGGTCCGCCAGGGGGAAGCCCACCCCGTCATGCGGCAGGCTTGTTTTATTTAGAAGCAGGCTGACGGACCTCCTAGGACTGTTTTGCCTTGGGCTTAGTGGTTTTGGAAGCACAAGATTGTCTCGGGTATGCCTGACCTTTTGCTTTCCTTTGAGGTTGAAATGAACGAAAAGTGGTACCTTTTGCCTTCTGTACAGAAGGATTAGTATTTGGGAGAAAGGCAGTCTTAGCAGCTGCAAGTTCAGACATGATTTTATTTAGGTCTTGCCCAAACAAGATGTCTCTCTTAAAAGGGAGTACTTCCAAGGTCTCTTTGGAGTCCAGGTCCACCTTCTATGACCTCAACCACAGAATGAGGTGAGCCAGGACAGACGTAGTCGACGCCTTGGCCGCCAACACAGCCACTTCAGAGGACGTCTCTTGAATATAATAAGAGGTGGTGTTGATGTGAGACAGCTCTTGTCTGGCATTGTGAGATATACTGTATCCTCGGGCAGCTCATCCTCTAATGCCTGAACCCATGCTTCAATACTTTTAGCAGCCCAGGGGGGCAGCAATAGTGGGTCTATGAACAGCCCCCACGCTTTTCTGTCAGTTCTTTCAGTGAAGTGACAGTGGTGACAGGCAGAGTGGATGACACCACTAGGCGGGTGACATTTGAATCCACCATCTGTGAATTTTCCTACTTGTTACATAACTCTGCCGGGAGAGGATAGCGAGCTAAGGCACGTTTATTAGCCATGCAGATAATTATTATATTACAATAAAACTGCACTGAACTAATAAATATATATACACAGCGCGATCCTAGACCGGAGAAGTGTATCGGAATACTCGTAGAATATATTCTGTAATAGGTACACTTTTTCTTAACTAACGCTGTCTGTATAAAGACATGTAGAATACTCAAGTGTTTGTAAAGTCACAGCGCTGTATACAGGTGGCTTTACAAGGGAGACCTTGCCTGCAGTCACGAAGACCAGCCGCAGCTATTCCTAAAATGGTACCCAGCATCTCAGTCAGGGAGGGAGGGAGGGAGAGTGTGAAGAAGCTCCATGGTGGGAAAATCTGCAGTAGATGTCGCCCTGGACTGGGGAGGGGCTACAGGTCAAGCGCCGACTCCCCTGTGCTGGGCCTCACTGCCGGTACTACGGAGCCTTATTAACAGGAGCGTTAGTACACCCGTCCTGTACTCATATGCCCTGGCAGATATAGTGGGTCCCTGCTCGGAGACTGTATCCACGCCAGCTTCGCAGTCCATCTCCCTAGACATGCGATCGGAACGCGATTTAATGGTGGGTCCCGCCTGGGGGACCCTCTTTCATCCTCCCCATAGCAGCCACGTGAACCAGGTGAGCGCCTGCGACTGTGCGCCTAAAGCCGGAGAGTCTCCGCCGCAAGTACCCGGGAACATGCAACAGGAGTGTGCGACGCCACTTGGGAGGTGATGGAGCTGCAGCGCTGAAGTGTCACCATGACATACAGCGCTGACAGCCCAGTTTTGAAGAAAGTTTCTGTCAGAAAAATCTTTTTCAGGACTGCCTAGTGCAGCCCTCCTGGTATGGTGTCCTGCTGCTGCAGCACCAGCAGAAAAACTGAGCTCACAGTGTCTGGAGGCAGGGTAACAGAGGAGGCCCCAATGCATCCTGGGAAAGCCTAAAGCTTTAGCCTGTTGGTGCCTCTGGATCAAGATCAACTCTACACCCGATGTTTTCCCTGTGGAACACAGTGTACCCTGCTGCAGAAAGGCTATTTATATAACAGTGTTTTGGATTATTCATTTAACTATGATGATAAACGGTGTATATTCGGCGCTAAAGGTTATAGTGCATAGATGGGATCAATTCAAATAATGACTTTAGCGGATATAATTCCTAAATTTTAATTACATATTACGGCCGATCCTAAACACAATAAAGTGGCTCAAATTTATTTGGTGTGAGGGGAAAAGGGATTCACAAATATAACCACTTCAAGGGCCAGTGCCTTGGGTGGGCATAATACATTAAACAGTGATGAGTAGCATCCTTACAACATGAGTTCCGCACAAAGGTGGAAATCAGTGTCTGTCAGAATCAGACTAATAATATTATCAGTGATTCATTAATAATTTTGCCAGTGATTGATAGGAAAACAAATGGAGGTGAGTATCCATATACATATATAGTGTCTGGTTTATATGATACAAAGCTGTACCCACGGATATGTGATTACCGATGAAAAAGACCTTCTAATTGCAAGTTAATTGGGACAAACCCAATAATTACACAAACCAATTACTAGGTAAGAAGGAGAAAAAAAAGGGAGAACAGATCAAAAATTACAGGGGCAATTCTAGTTATTAAACCCATCACATAAATAGAGTCCGTTTAATAAAGAACGTCATTTTGGTCTTTTTAATAGTGCATATTAGTAAACTTATTATGGATTAAGCCCAAATAGAATAGAAACCGCTTATCGCTGTACGCAATACAGATAAAATTAATCAGTGGGATGGACATTAAAAAAGAAGATGGCAAGGAGCAAAGAGAAAAAATGCAAGTATCAATAATAACCCTGTGATTTTCAGTGCCCCCATATTTACAATAACCGCAAAGGTTCAGGGTTATAATTTAGATGTTTTCAACCAATTGCTTATTCACACCTGTAGATACTGCTATAGCTCCACGGTAGACATTTGTTATATAGAGTTGCCAACTACTTAATATTAACTAAAACCTTTCACATGCATAATAATACTCATCAGGTATACATTGACCAAACATAACATGTCAAAGGATTAGCAGATATCACATATCGCCGAGTTAGCAGATATTGAGTGATAATATCAATACAATAGAATTGTCTGCATGTGTGTCATATAAACATAAATGGCGGGGTAGAGGCCGCCCTCTGTTACCTAAAAGGATGGAAATGACACATACCGTAACATGTAACAATATAAGGGCATGGCTATTAATGGAGAGGAGGTGCTAATGCTAATGAACTGGAAGAATGGTCGGTCTATATGAAGGCGGCTACATCTATGCCCTAATTGAGGCCACAAGGAGTTAAGGAGTTGACTCGAGGGTAAATATCCAGAAACTTTCTCTTTTTGCTAAATTCAGATCTCTACTAACACCTCCTATCGGTTCTTTAATATGTTCTAAAACCATAAAATGGATGGATTGACCACTGATTTATGCCTTTCAGCATTATGGCGGGGTAGACTGAGTCTTAACTTCATTTTTTATATTGCACATGTGTTCATGTATTCGGATTTTTATCTGTCTGTTTGGTTTTCCCTACGTAAATTAATCCGCAGCCGCATGTAATTTTGTACACAACATATTCTGAATTGCAGGTAACTAGGCTATTTAGTGTATACATCCTGGAATTTACAGAAAAAGCATCATTTGCAAGGTATGTAACCTGTCTTTTTGTATATTAGGAAGTTCTGGTTCCCCGAAGGTAAGGCTTCCTTCGATTGTAGTTTACTGGGAGCAAGGATACTTTTAAGGTTTCTGGATCTACGAAAGACCAAATTCGGTCTAGGTGGAAGATGCGTCCCTAAGATGGGGTCTTTTAGGAGGATCCCCCAATGACGATCCAAGACTTTCCGTATGAGAGAGCTTTCTATATTGAATTATCTTAAACTGTAAGCCACAATAATCAAAATTATAACAAATAAAGACTTCAAATATCTCACTTTGCATGTAATGAGTCTATATAATATACTAGTTTCATCTTTTATGCTGAATTACGGAAATGTATGAACTTTTGCATGATATTCTAATTTTGAGTTTCACCTGTTAATATTAATATAACGCATGATACAAATATAAACATAACAGAAAAATATAGTGATACATAAATCGGACAACTGGCTGTATTACGGCAGACAGAAGCTTTAGAGTATGTATAACAGCAATATTGGATGCTGTTATAGCATATATAGAACTTCATAAATACAAATATACATTTATATTAATGTGGATATAGAATTATAAGAAGAGCCTAAAATTAAGGGTTCTAGATTTAACAATAAAATTATCCATATAATATAACTTATAAATATAGCGGAAACAGCTGTACTGCCGCATACATTTCCCCTCCTCAGGTCCCACTAACTTCCTTTTCCGGCACGGGGCATGTGATGTCATGAAGAAGAGCTATGAAGAGTAGCAGGTTCTGTGCAGAGGGGTGGAGAAGCTGCTGAAGGGACACAAAGCAGGGAGCTGCTGGAGAGGCAAAGAGATGTGGATAAGGGGCACTACTATAGGCATTGTGTGTGTAAAGGGCACTAAACCAAGACTGCTGCTCCCAGCAGACTGAGTAAGCTGGATAAGCAATGGAGATCTATCATTAAAAACATACACTGCATCTGGAATGTATTCACAACGCTTCACTTTTTCCACATTTTGTTATGTTAGTCTTATTCCATAATGGAATAAATTAATTTTTTCCCTCAAAATTCTACACACAATACCACATAAAGACAATGTGAAAAGTTTTTTTGTTTTTTTTGTGTGCAAATTTCTTAAAAATAAAAAAACTAAGAAATCATATGTACATAAGTATTCACAGACTTTGCTCAGTACTTTTTTGATGCACCTTTGGCAGCCATTACAGCCTCAAGTCTTCTTGAATATGATGCCACAAGCTTGGCACACTTATCTTTGGTCAGTTTCGTCCCATTCCTCTTTGCAGCACCTCTCAAGCTCCATCAGGTTGGATGGGAAGCGTCGGTGCACAGCCATTTTCAGATCTCTCCAGAGATGTTCAATCGAATTCAAGTCTGGGCTCTGGACATTCACAGAGTTGTCCTAAAGCCACTCCTTTGATATCTTGGCTGTGTGCTTAGGGTCGTTGTCCTGCTGAAAGATGAACCGTCGCCCCAGTCTGAGGTCAAGAGCGCTCTGGAGCAGGCTTTCATCCAGGATGTCTCTGTACATTGCTGCATTCATCTTTCCCTCCATCCTGACTAGTCTCTCAGTTCCTGCCGCTGAAAAACATCCCCACAACATGATGCTGCCTCACTGTAGGGATGGTATTGGCCTGGTGATGAGCGGTGTCTGGTTTCCTCTAAACATGAGGCCTGGCATTCAAGTCAAAGAGTTCAATCTTTGTCTCATCAGACCAGAGAATTTTGTTTCTCATGGTCTGAGAGTCCTTTAGGTGCATTTTAGCAAACTCCAGGCGGGCTGCCATGTGCCTTTTTTTTACTAAGGAGTGACTTTCGTATGGCCACTCTACCATACAGGCCTGATTGGTGGATTGCTGCAGAGATGGTTGTCCTTCAGGAAGGTTCTCCTCTCTCCACAGAGGAATGATGTAGCTCTCACAGAGTGACCATTGGGTTCTTGGTCACGTCCCTGACTAGAGCCCTTCTCCCCAAACACTCAATTTAGACGGCCGGCCAGCTCTAGGAAGAGTCCTGGTGGTTCTGAACTTCCATTTATGGCTGGAGGCCACTGTGCTCATTGGGACCTTCAAAGCAGCAGATATTTCTCCAGCAGGGTCCTCAGGTTATCAACAGGATAACAATGGGATATGATGGAGCGACAGCGGATTGGCACCAAACAATCAAAAGCTTTCAGGCCTCCCAGGATGCAACGGGCCTGCCCACTGGCTCTGGCAAATCAGTTTTTTGTTTGGTGCGGAAGGAGCTGGACCATGGTCAGAGGGCTGCTGTTCCTTTTATCAGCCCTAAGCTTTCTTATGTTATTTTTTAGTCTAAGTTTTTGAGTGATCTTTTCTAAACAGCGCCTTGTACGCTTAGAAAGGATTACTCCAACAACTCTCCGCCGGGCCGCGACAATGCTTACCAACGAGTACAGTGCTGTTTTGTCGGGTGTCTGTGTCGGATATACTAGCAGGTCCAGCAGACGTTACCAGGCTGTGGCCGGAGCACGGAGAGAAGGTAAGGCATCGATTCCGCTTAGTAGATCGAATACGGACACAGTCACACTGTATTGGGACGAGACTACCAAACAGTAGCTGACGCGGCTGCCACCTCGGGTGCACCAGTGCTAGGCCTTAGGGATCTTAGTCACCAGGAATAGTATGAGGCCGCGATCCCTAGGTTTGATGTCAGCAGGGGGGAGTTAGATGCTCTCCTGGTCGCCCCTCCCTCCGGTTTATGTCCAGTTTCCGCCGAGTCTCCCGCCATGAACTGTTTTCTCACTTCCATCCCAGACGATGCCACGAGGTGACTCGGTCGCAGCATAGGCCGCTGCATCTGTGTTCACTAAGCGCTACCGCGAGGAGGCCCGGTTGCAGCATGGGCTGTGTGACCGGTGCGTCTGTGTTCACGGTGTGTCTGTGTTCACTATAGGTTCCCAGAGCGACAGTGTACACTAGTAGTGTCTGGATCCACTCCACGCTCGCTAACGTATTGTTAAAGTCAGATTACTTTACCATGCGCTATGAAAGTGCGCTGTACATCGCAAAACACTACATCCCTTAAGAGAAAACAATATACCCACACATTATCTGAGTTCCAAAGCTCATTGATGTATATATTTGTTATTAAAAGGATATGTATTCAATATATCACAATGTACAGTATATATATATATATATATATATATATATAGTTACATGGTTACAATGTACACAGGAAGCAGTTATTACAAACTAATTCATTACAGACACGGCCGGCAATACAATTACCATATTTGCTCAATGCTTACTACACTCCCCCTCCTCCATCTTTAGCTCTCCCCCCATGCTCAAAGCAGCAGAACATTGGCAGGAGCCCATCTCGGTCAGCACCTGGGATAAACAGGAAGCTCTTCTATGTGGCATCAGCTAGATCTTTAAGACCGTTGGGGGTATGCAGATCTCTTGCTATTGGTCTAGGGGAGGTAACTTTCTCATTCATGTTGAGTCATTGGTCAGTGTGAGGGCTTTTGTTCAAGGTTGCTGGTCTCTGGTTTCTTGTCCATCACATGCTCCTTTGAATGTATATGTTGTTTTGTTCCAGTAAAAGTGACTTCATATTCCTACATTTAATCATATCTACTCATGGCAATATGCTACAACATAACCACAGGCATCAAATTAATCTACACATTAATCTGGTTACTTTGATACCAAGCACAACATGTCCATCTTGCTCCGCTCCAATAATACACATACGTGACGTTACTCCATTAAGTAATTTAAAACCTTATGATGTCTGGTGCTTGATATGTTCAATTTATGTGCTGTATGAAATGTGTGTTGAATATATCTTTGTGGCATGTCTGTGTAAATGCATTTTTTAACATATATTGCTGTGCACGCTGTGCGTCTTCGCAAGCATAGCAACTAATAATGTGTGGAGTCTGTATGTTCTCTCTATGTAATATTTTTGACTTCGACAGTATTGATTGATCCTGGAAGCGAGGTGAGTCTCCCGGTATCCCACTCTACTGAGTACGGGCTAATGTTACGTTTCTGATGCTCAGAACTAGAGAGATGTTGTGTAGAGAGTCCAGAGCACCAGGACGTGACGCTGAAATAAGGGATGGTTCGGGAAAAGCCCCTAGCACCCTACCTCCGTTGTTTTACCCGTGTGGTCAGTTCATGCCTGAGTGACTATGGTTTCTTGGGCCCACGGCAGCCGCGTTTGAAGGGCGGATTATGTCTGCCCAACTCTGATGCCCCCAGGTCTTAGAGTGCGACAAGGCGTGAACCGAGACAGGATAATAACAAGGGGACCTCTAACCTAAAGCAAACAGAAGCTAGGGGCTACTAACTACCCTAAAATTAAATATATGTGCGGCACGTCGCCAAAGGAAAAGAACAACAAAAGATACCACTGTCCACTCCCCCACACGGCACCGCCGAGTTCCGGGGAGGACAGTGAAAAGCGGAAACCTCCGCAAAAACCACCAATACAAAAGTAAAACAGGGACTAAGCGGCCTAGGCCGCAACACGTGGCAGGAGCAGCTACTCACAAAACCGGGAGAGAACCCCAACAAGCGAGAACCCCCAGATGACCGCAACAGGTTCACTTGGACACAGAGCCGGATTAAGACCATGGGGGGCCCGGGGCACTTAAGAGAGTGGGGCCCCTAATAGAGAAGGCAGAATATATATATATATATATATATATATATATAAAAATATGTATATTTGCCTCCCCAAGCAGCACACAGCGGACCTCCTGCCCTGCACTACCGTCCCCTCTGCAGCAGCGGGCGCACAGACAGGACAGCTGAGCTGAGGGACGGCTCAGCTGTCCAATAAAGTATGAATGAAGCAGCCTGCCGCTCAGTCATTGGCTGGGCACGCAGGCTGTTTCATTGATGCATTATTGGACAGCTGAGGCCCAGGGGCAAACGCAGGATTTTTGCAGGGGGGTTTCCAAAATAATAATAACAATACATTTTTTATATATATATATATATATATATATATATATATATATATATATATATATATGTGTGTGTGTACCCTGACGAAGGGTGTTAATCGATGGATGATTCACAGACAGAGGAGTGCCATCATTGATTTTATATATATATATATATATATATATATATATATATATATAAAATACAGCTATATAGATATGGCACACATGTATGTCTGACACACACGCATACAGCTGTATATATAGCACACATGTATGTCACAAACACACACACACAGCAATATATGGCACAAATGTATGTCACACACACACACACCACAGTTACAGTATATAGCACACATGTATGACACACACACACACACACACAACGCAGTTACAGTATATAGCACACATGTATGACACACACAACGCAGTTACAGTATATAGCACACATGTATGACACACACAACGCAGTTACAGTATATAGCACACATGTATGACACACACATCGCAGTTACAGTATATAGCACACATGTATGACACACACACACAACGCAGTTACAGTATATAGCACACATGTATGACACACACATCGCAGTTACAGTATATAGCACACATGTATGACACACACACACACACAACACAGTTACAGCATATAGCACACATGTATGTCAAACACACACACCACAGTTACAGTATATAGCACACATGCATGTCTCACTCACACACACAGTATATAGCATGTCTCTCTCACACACACAGTTACAGTACATAGCACATTTACACTGTCACACACACACCTTTTTCACAATAAAATAAAACAGCCATGTAAAGCAAGAAAATAGTAAATAAGCACCCATTATTTATAAAAGTCCCCCCCCCCCCCGCCCCCCCGCCCCTATATACCCAGGAATGTGAGTCAGAGTAAGACACACTCCTGCAGATGGGATTACTGAGTACTGACCCAGCCAACATCAAAGTCACCCACACATCACTCTCCCAGCCTGGCTCCCCCGAAAGAGACACAAACCTTTTGGCTTCTGCAGTCCGTGGAGCCTCACATCCGTACAGCCTAACCAACTCTCCCCAAGGGAACTTCCTGAGAGGAGCTCCCTCTACTGGTCATTTGCTCAGATCAGCTGTCCTGTCTGTGCGCAGCTGCTGCAGTGAGGACGGAGCCGAGGAGCACAGCACCGCAGATCGGATCGGAAGAGAGATCTGATCTGCGGTGTGGCAGGGGGCCCTTTTGGAAAGGGGGGCCCGGGGTACGTATCCCCCGGGCCCCCCCCCTTAATCCGGCTCTGCTTGGACAGGAAGGATTCCCAGGACCGGCTCCAGAACTCAGGAGCACAGGGAGCAGGATCGACCAGATACAGCTGACCAGGAACAGACGTTGCAAGGCAGATACAGCATACAGGAAGCTATCACCGGCGAGGCTGCAGTGTGCTGGCTCCCATAAAAAAACCCTGCTGGCCAATGACAGGAGGGCCAGCAAGACCAGCCCCCAGACCCTAATTACTAGTTGCCGTGCAGCTGCCCTGCTGCACGAGCAACTAATCAATCCTATCTGGCAACGGGGAACGCGGTCCGCCAATGGCGTCCCCGTTGCTATGGACCCAGCGGCTGAGGACGCCCGGCGTCCTAGCGTTGCCAGGGACCCGGCGGCTACAGTACACACGGCGTCCTGGCGTTGCTAGGCGCCGGGCGGGCAGGGAGGGAGGTGCGGCGGCCGTGAGCGTCGCTCGGAAGCAGACAGAGCGGCGCCGCGAACTGCGGCACCTAACAGTACCCCACCCTTGAGGAGGGGTTAAAAAAAACCTAAAGCCGGGTTTCTGAGGAAATTCCTGAAAGAATAATCTCTTAAATTTAGGGGCATGTAAATCGTTATCCAGGACCCAAGACCTATCTTCCGGGCCATAGCCTTTCCAGTGAACCAAAAAATAAAGCCGGCCCCGAGAAACTTTGGAATCTAAAACCTTCTCCACCAAGAACTCTTGTTGCCCCTGAACATTCACCGGAGGTCTACCCTGGGAAGTCTTCCGAGGGAATCTCCTGGAAGAAAAATACTGCTTCAGAAGGCAACAGTGAAAAGTATTGCCAATTTTGTGATTTAGGCAAGCGTAGCCGAAAAGCAACTGGGTTGACCTTCTTAACGATAAGGAACGGTCCAATAAATTTGGGTCCCAATCTAGCCGAGGGTTGTCGGAGCTTGATGTTGCGGGTTGACAACCACACCTTATCTCCCACCTTAAAAGTGCATGGGCGTCGGAACCTATCAGAATTTTTTTTTTCTCGGAAGGCAGCCTTCTTAAGGGCAAGGTGCACCTTTTTCCAAATCATTCTGAGACGGGAAGTTAAGGTCAACGAGGAGACTGGAAAATGAGGGTAAAAAGAATTGGCTCTAGGATGAAAGCCCAAGACCGAAAAGAATGGGGACTCCTTGGTGGAAGAATGACAAGAGTTATTATAGCCAAACTTGGCCAAAGGAAGAAATTCAGACCAATCATTCTGAAGTTTGGCCGAATATAGCCGTAAATACTGTTTTAACGACTGATTAACACGTTCAGTTTGTCCGTTAGACTGTGGATGGTACCCAGAAGTTAGAGAGTTTCATATTTAATGAGGCACAAAAACGTTTCCAGAAATGGGCGATGAATTGCGGTCCCCGATCAGAGACAATATCCCTGGGTAAACCATGGAGCCTGAACACATGGCGGAGAAATAAAACTGTCATCCCTTGAGCAGAGGGTAATCGGGGGAGAGCAATGAAGTGGGCCATCTTACTAAAACGGTCTACTACCACCCAAATGACTCGAAATCCAGCTGAAAGAGGAAGGTCCACCACGAAATCCATGGATATATGTGACCATGGCCTGAGAGGAACGGCTAAAGGCATGAGTTACCCGACCGGCAATGATCGAGATACCTTGTACTGAGCACAAACCTGACAGGAACGGACAAATTCCCTTACATCTTTAGAAAGATTAGGCCACCACACTGAGCGAGAGATTAACTCCAAGGTCTTAGTGATACCCGGATGACCAGAAACCTTATTATCATGAAACTCAGCTAGAACAGTGCCTCTCAGAAATTCAGGGACGAAGAGACGATCTGCAGGAGTGACTTTGGGAGCCTGCTGCTGAAGCTGGACTAGCTGTGTAAATAAATCCTGTGTGAGGCCAGCCCGGATGACAGACGATGGGACTATGGGGGTAGTAGCCGGGTGGTTATTGTGAACCGGAAGAAAACAACGTGACAGGGCATCGGCTTTTGTATTCTTGGAACCGGGCCTGAAGGTGATAATAAACCTGAAACGAGTAAAAAACAGCACCCAACGTGCCTGTCGAGCATTAAGCCATTTAGCTGACTCAATATACTGCAGGTTCTTGTGGTCAGTAAACACCGTAATGGTATGCCTTGCTCCTTCCAGCCAGTGCCTCCACTCCTCGAAAGCCCATTTAACTGCCAACAATTCTCGATTATCAACATCATAGTTGGATTCTGCGGAGGAGAATTTTCTGGACATGAAGGCACATGGGTGTAATTCCTGAGACTCCGGGTCTTCCTGAGAAAGGATAGCCCCCACTCCAACCTCTGAGGCATCTACCTCGACAATAAAGGGGAGATCCGGGTTAGGGTGTCTGAGTACTGGAGCTGAGACAAAGGCCTGCTTTAAGGCCAGAAAGGCAGACTTGGCTTCAAGCGACCAATTGGAAGGATCCGCTCCTTTTTTAGTCAATGCCACAATAGGAGCAACCAAATCTGAGAAGGTATGAATAAAACGCCTATAGTAATTTGCAAACCTTAAAAAGCGCTGAATTGCTTTTACGTTCGTGGGTTGTGCCCAATTTAGGATGGCCTGGAGTTTTTTTGGTTCCATGAAAAACCCCTTAGGAGAGAAATAATATACCCCAGGAAGGACACTTCTGTGATGTGGAAATCACATTTCTCCAGTTTGGCGTATAAATGATTTTCCCGTAACTTCTGAAGGACCAGTCGCACACGGGTAATATGTTGTTCAAAAGACTCAGAGTAAATCAAAATGTCGTCTAAATAAACGACTACGAACTTTCCTAGAAAGTCATGAAGGACGTCGTTAATGAGATCTTGAAATACAGCAGGAGCATTAGACAGCCCAAACGGCATCACCAGGTATTCATAATGTCCCGACTGTGTGCTGAAAGCCGTCTTCCACTCATCCCCAGATTTTATTCGGATGAGATTGTAAGCCCCTCTAAGATCGATCTTGGAAAAGATAACGGCAGTCCGGTGCTGATCAAACAGTACTGAAATCAGTGGCAAGGGGTAGCTGTTTTTAACAGAAATTTTATTCAGAGCCCGATAATCAATACATGGTCTGAGCGACCAATCTTTTTTTCTCAACAAAAAAGAACCCTGCACTCAATGGAGATTTCGAGGGCCTAATGAAGCCTTTTTTTAGGCTCTCCTGTACATAATCATTCATTGCCGTAGTTTCCGGCCCAGACAGGGCATATAGTCTCCCCTTAGGCAAAGAGGCACCGGGAACTAAGTCTATAGCGCAGTCATAGGACCGATGAGGAGGCAGAATATCCGCATTACCCTTGGAGAAAACGTCGGCAAAGTCCTGATATTCCAAAGGAATAAGTTCTGGGGTGACTGCCGCAACCCGGACTGGACGGGAAATACATTCCTTAACACAAAAGAGACCCCATCGGGAAATCTCCCTAGACCGCCAATCTATGGTGGGATTATGAAAGGCAAGCCAGGGGTGACCCAAAACTACGGGGACAGCCGGACAATGGGTAAGGTAAAATTCTATTTTCTCCGAATGTAGGGCCCCCACTGTCAGTTGTACTGGAGGTGTGCGGTGAGTGATTACCCCATTAGAAAGCGGACCACCATCCAAGCCGTGCATGGTGATACGTTTTTCCAAAGGTATCTGTGGAACGCCCAAAGCCTGAGCCCAACCAAGATCCATGAAATTTCCCGCAGCTCCACTGTCGACGAAGGCCGACGCCAACGAACTGAGGCTACAAAAGGACATTTTTACAGGAACTAATAAGGAATCATTAGAGGAGATCAACTGCAGACCCAAGTGAACCCCCTCACAATTCACTGGGTCAGAGCGTTTCCCTGCTTATTCGGGCAATTACGTGCGATATGTCCCTTTTCACCACAATACAAGCAAAGACCAGAATTTAGCCTTCTGGTTCTTTCCTCTGGGGACAGCCGGGAGAGACTCATTTGCATGGGCTCCTCGACGTCCTCAGGGAAAGTATACACACATGGACTAGGCCTGAAACTAGCTCTTCTTTCAGCCCTCCGCTCCCGGAGACGACGATCAATTTTAATAGCAAGCTCCATGAGTTTGTCTAAAGTCTCTGGAGCGGGGTACTGCAGGAGACTGTCTTTAATAACTTCAGACAAACCGAGGCGAAACTGACTGCGCAGGGCCGGGTCATTCCAGCCACAGTCGTTCGACTAACGGCGAAACTCGGTACAATACGCCTCTGCTGGATTTTTCCCTTGCTTAAGTGCACGCAGGTGGCTCTCAGCCGACGCTTCTCTATCAGGGTCATCGTACAAAAGGCCTAGAGACTTAAAAAAGGCATCCACAGATAGCAAGGCAACATCATGGCTTTTAACCCAAAAGCCCAGGTTTGTGGATCGCCTTGTAGTAAGGACATCACAATCCCAACCCGTTGAGACTCAGTACCAGAGGATCGGGGCCTTAAATGAAAATAAAGCTTACAAGCTTCCTTGAAATTAAAAAAATCCTTTCGGTTACCTGAAAAACGGTCAGGAAGGTGCATCTTTGGTTCTGGAATCATACTCTGGGAGGCTCGCAAAAGATCTTCCTGCGATCTCACCCGAAGAGTAAGATCCTGAACCATCTGAGTTAGTTCCTGAATCTGGTTGGCCAAAATCTGGCTGAGATTCGGTCCTAATACTGCCGGATTCATGAGGCCGAATTTCAAGGCCCACCAAAAACAAATAACTCTTAATATTATTCTTTTTTTTGTTTTGTTTTTTTGGGCTGGTGATAATGTTACGTTCCTGATGCTCAGAACTAGAGAGATGTTGTGTAGAGAGTCCAGAGCACCAGGACGTGACGCTGAAATAAGGGATGGTACGGGAATAGCCCCTAGCACCCTACCTCCGTTGTTTTACCCGTGTGGTCAGTTCACGCCTGAGTGACTATGGTTTCTTGGGCCCACGGCAGCTGCGTTTGAAGGGCGGATTAGGTCTGCCCAACTCCGAGCCCCCAGGTCTTAGAGTGCGACAAGGCGTGAACCGAGACAGGATAATAACAAGGGGACCTCTAACTAAAGCAAACAGAAGCTAGGGGCTACTAACTACCCTAAAACTAAATATATGTGCGGCACGCCGCCAAAGGAAAAGAACAACAAAAGATACCACTGTCCACTCCTCCACACGGCACCGCCGAGTTCCGGGGAGGACAGTGAAAAGCGGAAACCTCCGCAAAAACCACCAATACAAAAGTAAAACAGGGACTAAGCGGCCTAGGCCGCAACACGCGGCAGGAGCCGCTACTCACGAAACTAGGAGAGAACCCCAACAAGTGAGAACCCCCAGATGACCGCAACAGGTTCACTTGGACAGGAAGGATTCCCAGGACCGGCTTCAGAACTCCAGAACTCAGGAGCACAGGGAGCAGGATCGACCAGATACAGCTGACCAGGAACAGACGTTGCAAGGCAGGAACAGCATACAGGAAGCTATCACCGGCGAGGCTGCAGTGTGCTGGCTCCCATAAAAAGACCCTGCTGGCCAATGACAGGAGGGCCAGCAAGACCAGCCCCCAGACCCTAATTACTAGTTGCCGTGCAGCTGCCCTGCTGCACAAGCAACTAATCAATCCTATCTGGCAACGGGGAACGCGGTCCGCCAATAGCGTCCCCGTTGCTATGGACCCAGCGGCTGAGGACGCCCGGCGTCCTAGCGTTGCCAGGGACCCAGCGGCTACAGTACGCACGGCATCCTGGCATTGCTAGGCGCCGGGCGGGCAAGGAGGGAGGTGCGGCGGCCGTGAGCGTCGCTCGGAAGCAGACCGAGCGGCGCCGCGGACCGCGGCACCTAACAGCTATACAGCACTAAATTTCTATCTACTTGTTCAGTATGAATAGTTAAGTTATGTGCCTATTGAATATGAGTCTGTGTACATTTACTGTGGTATTTTTCGCAATGCGTCTGAATACGTTAGATCTGTGTAAAACAGGATTCAGTAATATGTACTCCTACATACTTTAAAATGTGTTTGTAGTTGATAATGTGCTCATATGACTAATATATAATATGTGACTGACTGCTAGTGTGATTGCTGACTTTAATATATGTTTGTCAGTTGTTTCTTCTGATCCTCAATGCCGGTGCATGGGTAGGGTGCTGATTATTTATCATGTCTAAGAGCAGCAAAAGTGACGAAGGTACACTTACAGTAACACCAACACTCATATCATGTTTGTCTTGCAAAACTGTATTATCCTCTCAGGATCTGGTTCAGGATGGTTTATGTGCAAATTGTTTTGCTTTTCAGCAAAATACAAGGCAGATCCCGGTGCAACGTCAGGTACAGATGGATCCACCTTGGGCTATGTTTGCACAGACCTTGTCCAGTATAGCTGAACGGGTAATTCCTACAGCTTCTTTACCAGGAATGGGGTACACTATTAACCCATACACTATTAACCCTATTAACCCATACATGCAGCTCCCTACCTACCCTATATTACTTCCCCCAGCAGCTTCTCAAACAAGCTGATAAACTGATAGTAAGTAAACGTTCACCTTCACAGGCTACAGAAGATGATTCATTGGAAGAAGCGGCAATAGACATGGGTACTATTGCTTCTAGGGCATCAGCCTCAACAATAGCTGCTCGCAGAGCACTTTGATTACATACGTGGAAAGCTGATTCAGAATCAAAAAAGGTTTTGGAATCTTTGTCTTTTGCTGGAAATACTCTCTTTGGTAAAGAATTGACAGATATTCTGGAGTCAATTGAGACTCCAAGAAGGTCAAGTTTCCTTCCACATGTAATCCTAAACCTAATGGTCCAGTTTTTTGGCCCTTTCGGTCGCAAGGAAAAGTGAAGGGAAAAGTGATCGTAAGCAGCCCCAATACAATAAGTTTGGTAAGTCAAAAAAGCATTGGGCTACCAGAGGGCCAGCTTCCAAACCAGAAGATAAGCCATAAGCCTGATGGTGCGGGCCTTCCCCTGGGGGACCCCAGGGTAGGGGGCCGCTTCTTCAGTTTGCACGATTTGGCAGCAGTCTACAACAGATGCCTGGGTGCAAGAAGCGGTATCTCTAAGTTATATTTTACACTTCAAGAAGCATCCTCCTCGAAGGTTCTTCTGCACCAGCCCGTCTCGGGTGGAGGCGAAGCCAAGGGACTTGCAAGAAGCAGTTCATAAATTGCTTCAGTCATGGCGGACATGGAGTAGCACACAGGCTGTGTGTCTCTCCAGCTACCTAATCCTGATCTACCATCCTGTGTCCCCCCCTGGGCCTGCAGTGCACCCCAATACCTGCAGTACAGTGTGGAGGTGCCCCTGTGCCATTTTGGGACCCGTCTGCCCGCTATCCGCTCCAGCAGGGTGATTCTGGTGTGCCGGGGCCCGGGCCTGCTGGAACACGTGGGACGCCGCCATCCTGGTGCCTGCGCTGAGTGTCTGCATCCGGCTCCAGTCTTGAACGCTGCTCACACCCGGGTCCGCGGCTTTCCCTCTGCCGCCGTTGTGGAGACTGTGGCGAGCGCCTCTCCTCCCTTGCTCCTGTCTCTGCCTGGGAGCGTCTGCGGGCGGTCCACGACCGCGCCGCCGTCACGTGACCCGCTGCCGTTCTCCTTGTTCTCTCCGGCGGCCCCAGCCTGTACCCTCCGTCTCCTGCACATCCTGTGTCCTACTGCTGGGGAGGAGGTGCACGGCACGGCTGAGTGTTATAAGTGCCTGTGCCCTCCCCATGATATGACTGCTGCCCTGCTGAGCTCTGCTCCAAACAGGGACGGGGCACAGTGGGATATTAACCCTTGGAGGGCCTCAGTGTTGCTCAGTTTCAGCTCCACAGGACATAATTAATTTAATCCAGTGCTATGCTGCATGTGCCCCATATGCTGAGGGGGGAGTAAATATATTTCTATATCCTGTTGCATTTGTTCATTCTGTGCTGACAGAGGCTGATTCTTCCGATATCATACATGTTCACTGGTCAGTTTTGATATACTACACTTACCCGCAGGCAGCGACTGGACAATCCTGATATACTACATTGAATTCTTCATTGGCCGCCCCTGGACAGCTCTTGATATATTATTTTCTATACTTCTTGCTCCCTGCCGTCCGCTCGGCTATAATGGTCAAACCGCATCAGTCTGCCGCGGCTGCGGCAAAGTTGGAGAAGTATGCCAGAAATCCGCCGACACGGTCCCAACAGGGGGGGGAGGTGCGGTCTACCTCGGCACCGCCTTCTCCGTCAGCTAGCTCCTCATCTGTGAAGGCCACCGATGCTGCTTTGCAAAAGGTGCTGGATGCGGTTACGGCCAGTGAAGCCCGCTTGGCCGACAGGATCGGTCAGGTCCAGGCGGACTTATCCATTATACACCAAGACCTTCAGCGGGTGCGAGAGAGGGTCGGTGAAGTTGAGACGCGCACCTCCACGCTGGAAGACACAATTACGCCTCTCGGTAGACGCACCTCTGCTCTGGAGTCTCAGATGATGGAGGTACATAAAAAGATGACCGATATGGAGGGGAGATTGCGGCGAAACAATGTCCGTTTCGTCGGACTCCCGGAAAAAGAGGAGGGTGCCTCCCCAGAAAAATTTCTTGAACGGTGGCTGCTGGATGCGTTTGGACCGGAGGAGTTCACCTCACACTTTGCAGTGGAACGAGCCCATAGGGTCCCGATGCGCCCCTTACCTCCAGGGGCGCCTCCTCGTACGTTTATTGCCAAACTCCTTCACTACCGGGATAGAGATGTGATTCTGAGACTGGCCCGTACTAGGGGTCCCCTTAAGTGGAACGGTTCCCCGGTTTCAGTTTTTCCGGATTTTGCTGCCGACGTCCAAAAGGACAGAGCTCAGTTTGTCCCTGTGAAGCGCAGGCTGCGTGAACTGAATATCCCCTATGCCATGCTCTTTCCGTCTAAATTGCGGGTGGTCTCGGATGGTGAAACAAAATTCTTCATGACCCCTCGTGAAGCATCAGTGTGGCTGGATGGACGCTTTCCGGCACGGCGGGCATTAGCCGCTGATTGAACTTATGCATTTGTTCTCTCTATTTGCAAGTATACTGTTTCTTTTATGCCTGCTATGTTATGATTATATTGGCTTGGGAAGGATGTATAGTTGTTTGTAGATATGTTATTTGTGACTCCCTGCGAGATGTCAGTTTGGCTGGTTAGACGCTTTCCGGCTTGGGGAGCGGTGGCCGCTGGTTGCAATCCTGTATGTGTTTTCTCAGCTAGTCCATACGCTACTGTTTGTCATGTGCTGCTATGTTGCTCATGTTAGGGCTTTCTGCAGCCCTTATGGGCCTTCACTGGGAGTGGATGGCTCTGTGGAGACGGGCGACTGTTAGACGTTGCCTCTACGCTGATCTTGGGCCTTAGGCTCTCGGTGATTGCTCTGCCATAAAGTCTTTAAGGGGTAGACGGTTATTCAGTTGGGGTGGGTGTAACGGCCCAGGGGGGGGATTGGTTTTGTTTTGAGTTTAGCTGGGGGATTCTCCTGTCTTAAGGTCATTATATTCTTGGCCCCTTTAGTGGATATAGAAATTTGATCTTGGTCGGTATTGGCGGAGTATGTTACGGTGCTCTCTGCCTTAGCTGTTATTGTTTGTATTTAGGGTGTTTTCTTGTTTGGGAACCAGGTATGCTGCTAGTTGTAGGTGGTATACGGGGTGGGGGTGGGGGTTACTTTAGACTATTAGTATTGATGTGTTTTTATCTTTTGCTGTGCAATGTGCTTATTTCCGCTAGGTCTATGTTGCAACTAATTGCGGGCATATCTTCTTTGATGTTCACTGGCGTTGGCTGGCCGCGGGCGCTCTGCAATATTACAACTATGCTCTGCTATGGCTTTGGTTAAGTTACTGTCGTGGAACGTGCGGGGGATCAATGACAAAATTAAACGCTCCTTGATCCTTCGACAGATCAAGCTTTATGCTTCGGATATTATTTGCCTGATGGAAACCCACTTACTGGGTACCAAGATTATGTCCCTTAAAAAACCATGGGTGGGCTGGGCTTACCATTCTATGTATACTGCAGCGTCCCGGGGAGTGTCGATCCTAATTAGGAAGTCTGTCCCCTTTGCGCTTGATTCTGTGCAAACGGATCAATGGGGTAGATATGTATTTCTTAAGTGCAGGATTAACTCCGTCCCCTTGTTATTGCTGGCTGTGTATGTGCCCCCTCCATACTCGCACGACGTTCTTAAAAAGGCGTCTGCCTTTATGGCCGCTTCCCCTGGGATAACTGTTATCTGTATGGGGGACTTCAACAACGTTTTAAATCACGAGTTGGATAGGTTGTCCGGGGCGTCCTCCAATCCACGGCCCAAGCATTCCCCATTTGCAGATACTGTTTCGGAGTTGGGTCTGATTGACCCCTGGAGATTGAGGAATCCTGATTTGAGGCAATACTCATGTTTTTCATGCTCTCACTCTTCCTTCTCTAGGATAGATCTGGCTCTTCTGTCCCGGGAGCTTTTGCCCAAAGTTCAAAGTGTCAAATATGAGACTAGGGGTATCTCGGATCACTCCCCTATATCGTTACATATTGACTTAAACTGTCAGCGAGGCCAAGCAGTGTGGAAATTTAATCCCTTTTGGCTGACGCATATGGGTGAGGGATCCGAATTGGAGGCTAGCTGGTTAGAATTCTTTGTTATGCATGATGACACCTCGGACGTGACTCTGTTATGGGACACTTTCAAGGCTTTCTTGAGAGGAACATTGATTAAACGGGTGGGGAGTCTTAAATCCTCCTTCAAAAAACATGAGTCTGATTTGGAGGCCCGGGTGGTTGCTTCAGAGGTGACGTATGTGCGGGATGGCTTGGACGCCTCTAAGTTGGTGTGGCTCCATGCGCAGGGTGAATGGAAGGATTACCTGTGGGGGAAAACCCAGCATAGACTTCTCTTCTCCTCGCATGTCCAATATGCTACTGGGGATAGACCAGGTTCTTATTTGGCCAATCTTGCAAGGGGTGACCGTTCCTCTCATACTGTAGTGGAGATTTTGGATTCAGCTGGGTCGGTGCTGGACCGCACCCCACAGATCGTGGCGGAATTTGTCTCATACTATCAGGCACTATATAGTTCTAAATTGACCTGTTCCCCAGTAGAACTGTGTGACTACTTGGATGGAGTCCACTTGCCCCATATCTCCAGTGAGGCCAGGGCCCTTCTAGACGCTCCTTTGTCGGTGGAGGAGATTGAGCTTGCGATCTCTGCCTCCCCCGATGGTAAGGCCCCTGGCCTTGATGGCATCCCATCAGAACTGTACAAGAAACATACAAAATTCTTTGCCCCTCGGTTGCTTGAGTTGTTCAGTGAAATTTTTGCCCAAAGTGCGCTTCCCCCGTCTATGGCGGAGGCTTTGATTATAGTGATTCCCAAGCCAGATAAGGACCCCAGGAGGGTTGAATCCTACCGTCCTATTTCCCTGCTGCCCACGGATATTAAAATCCTGGCCAAGGTTCTAGCTTCCAGACTTGGCCGGGTTATCTCTCAAATTATTCACCCTGACCAAACGGGCTTCATGCCGGGCAAGTCCACTGCTGTGAATTTGAGGCGCCTGTTCACTCATTTCCAAGTTTCTCGGGAGGAGGACTGCTCTGCCGTTATAGTCTCCTTAGATGCCGCAAAGGCCTTTGATTCGGTGGAGTGGGCCTTCCTCTGGGAGGCTATGAATAGATTTGGTGTGGGCCCCAACTTTATCAATTATGTTAAATTATTATACTTTCAGCCCATGGCCAGAGTCTCGGTGAACGGGTTTGTTTCGGACTCCTTCCCCCTATCCAGGGGAACGAGGCAGGGCTGCCCTCTGTCCCCGACTCTGTTTGCCATTGCTATTGAGCCACTAGCATGTTTGATTAGGGCAACTCGGGATGTTGTGGGTATTAGGGTTGGCGCAAGAGAGGACAGGATAGCGTTATACGCTGATGACCTGTTGCTCTTTGTGGACGACTACGTTTCCTCCTTACCTAAACTCCTTGACTTAATAACTGACTATGGACGATTCTCCGGGCTCAAAATTAACTGGGATAAATCCACCATTACTCCACTTAGAGGCCCGGTCAAGGAAGCCTCAGTGATCCAAACCCCCCTTAAATGGGTAGAGTCTTTCAAATACCTAGGTATATGGGTATCGAATGACCCTTGTACCTATGTTTCCCTTAATATCATGCCGCAGATGAGGTATCTTCGCTCGAAGGTCAGGGTTTGGGGGTCCTTGCCCCTGACTGTTACTGGCAGGGTCAATTTGGTAAAAATGGTATATTTGCCAAAACTCCTTTATGTTCTCCAGCAATCCCCTATATATATTAACTTGAAGACATTTAGACAGATTGACAGTTTGCTCTCTTCTTTAATATGGGCCAGCAGGAGAGCACGGTTGAGACTTGACGTCCTTTCCAGGCCGAAAGTTCTGGGAGGCTTAGCTCTCCCTATATTTCGATTTTATTATTATGCTGCGCAGTTGGTACATATATGGGAGTGGGTGAATGCCCCGGATGCTCTCACTATACACTCACAAATGCTTTTGCAGGTCTACCCTGCCGGCACTCCATTACAGATGCTTCTTTGTGGGAACCCTAACTTGTCCAAGATCCCTATAATAAGACAAGCCGTCCTCATATGGAAACAGGTACATGTCATCCTACTAGGCCAGGGTATTGACCCTGATACTCCTCTGGACAATGCCCTTGGCTTCCCAGAATTGGCTTCACTACAGACTGGGGCGGTGTGGGGGAGGTGGGGAGTGACGTCCCTGGGACACTTATATAACGATGGTATACTGAGGTCCTTCCTGCAGCTTCAACAGGATTACAGTATACCCTCTTCACATTTCTACCGATACCTGCAGCTGCGACATGCACTTAACGCACAATTTCCCGATACTCCTCCAATGATTGCTGACTCCCCGGTCAAGTCTCTCCTACAATCCCTGGGAGGCGGGCATTTGGTGTCCAATATTTATACAAGCATGCTTCGGTCTCACTACTCTGACCCGTTGTCCCTTCTCAGGGACAAGTGGGAATCTGACTTGGGTGCCATATCTGATGAGATCTGGGAGGGTGCGTTATGTTCTCCACGATTATCCACTACCACCACTAGATATCAACAAATCCAACTGTTTATAATACACAGAGTATATATGACGCCGGTGCGTTTGCGACACATAGGGGGTACCAACTCCTCCAGATGTCCTAAGTGCGATAGTCTGGACGCAGACTTTTGGCACATTATCTGGCTATGTCCTAAGGTAGCCGTATTCTGGTCGGGTGTTGCTGACGCCCTGATGTCAACGGGTATTCCCTCGTCTGTATGCTCCCCGGCGACATGTGTATTATCTGCTGTGGAGGAGGATGCCCTGGACCCCCCTGCCAAACGATATGTAATTAATCTGTGTGGCCTAGCTAAGGTGTGTATTGCCAGGCTTTGGCTAGCCAAGGATGCGCCCACACTACGGTCCTGGGTCTCACTTGTAAATGATACGGCCTCTCATGAGAAATATGTATACTTAGCTAGGAAAGCGGAGAAAAAATATCAAGACCTGTGGGGTAGATGGCTTGAGTCCCCGCTCTCTGGGACCCGGGGCGTCTGAGCACCCGCTACTGAGGGCTACATGTCCCCTGGCGCCCGCGGTTAGCCATTCCCGTGCCAGTGCTATAGCTCTGTGTTCAGCTCAATATTTATGATGTTGCCATAGACGACCATGTACAGCATAAATTGTTCTGTAAGCTTCATGTTAACATGTGATATTGCTTATAACTTTTCATTTATGTCTCGGATTGTAAGCCTGCACCTGTTTACTGTGATAACTGTGTTAACTGGTCCCTACTGGACATGGGAATCTGCGCATTCCCTGGGTTGGGGATCTGTTGTGGGTTTGCGTTGTTTTTTCTTTGTAATTTTGTTTAATGGAAAACAGAAAATCAATAAAAAAGCATTGAATTAAAAAAAAAAAAATTGCTTCAGTCATGAGTAGTCATTCCAGTACCTCCTGCACAACGAGGACAGGGTTTTTACTCCAACCTGTTTTTGGTTCAGATGCCAAATGGGTCTTTTCGACCCATTCTCAAACTCAAAATGCTAAACAAATACATATTGGTACCAAGGTTCCACATGGGACATTACTCTCCATAGTTTGTCATGGAGCCAGGGGATTATATGGTGTCCCTGGATATTCAGGATGCACACCTGCATGTTCCTATAGCACTGTCCCATCAGTAAAACAAATTTGTATGAATGCACTTTAGCGCAAATACCAGAAAATAAACAATAATCACCCTTTGTATTTAGAGGTCCCCAGACGGACAAATCTCTCTGCGGAGGTCACAAGATCATATATCCGGATCATGCAGATTACATGCTCCCACAATCTCTAATTCATATGAATCCTCCTCCAGACCATACAATACAGAGGTTTAACCATATATGGGAAGAGAGAAAGAGATACCAATAGTGCACACCTTTTTCATATAAATATATCAAGGTTTAATAAAATGCACTCACAAACAAAAAAGAATTAGCAGCATGTAACAATATGATGCTCTGGTTACACAGTTGCAATACTCAGTGGTCAGTTCTTAAGGCACTGATGGCAGGGTTCCGGACACCCTCCCTTTTAGACACGGTCCACCGTCAGCAGAGTCTCAAACCGCAACCAGTCTTATCAGCAGAAACCACCTTTTGCTTAATGCGTTTCAGATCCTTCATCAGAAGCATATGGTGGTAAAGGAAAAAGTCCACATATTTATACCCCAAACCAATTAGCAAGATATAGAACAGGTGAGTACATTCAATTAACTCAAAGCCGCATCCTCCACTCTGTTCATTTCCATCTCCGCGGTATGCGTTCCATTTTGTGTTCCACATGTCATGTGACTGGAGCTTCCTGTTTGGTATCCCTGGAAACCCGAACATAGAGCATTCCATTTGCGTTCCACACAGTGGGACACTCCGATAATGGTCCAAGACATTTGTTTTTAATTTTCATAATGTGATATCCCGGCTTACATCAAACGGGATTAATTTTTTATCCAAGTCTAGAAACATAGTCCCAATTATATAAACTTAAACATATAAAAAAAGGGGGCATTAATAAAACATCAAGTTAAAAAATATTTCATCTCAATGGCAGCATTAAGACCAACAGGTAATAAAGTGTTGAGCAATAATCCACTTCATTTCACATTTGGATAGCCTAGTTGCCAAATCCCTCATTCTCCAGGAAGGTTTGATCTGCTCAATTGCCCAAAATTTATTAATAAAACATGCTTTTTGACTATGAACTGTTTTAAAATGTGCTGATAGCGAATGTGCTTCATATTCTTTTTGTATATTATATATATGCTCAGCAAGTCTTGTTTTCAGACATCTTGAGGTTTTGCCAAAATATAATCTACCACATTTTTACTTTGACAGGTTACAAAAATCTTTTATTTTATATTTGATGTTATTCACAGTAAACTCTACCATTTTACTTGATACACATTTTACATTGCGACATGCAACACATAATCCACATCTGTGGAATCCCTGAGTTCTTATACTTGATCTAAGTGGTTGTTCTATACTACTTCTTACCAATTTGTCTTTTAGAGAAGGAGCTTTCCGATAGATAAAAGATGGCCTATCTGGTAATTCTGGACCCAAAATGGGGTCCTTTTTAAGGAGACTCCAGTTCTTAATCACACTTTCAATTTCTTTATGAAGTGGGTTAAATTCACTAACAAATACCCATTTAAATTTGTCATTTTTATCCTGGGTGGATATGTCGTTTGTTTTTATTTTCAATAAATCCACTCTATTTATTTTATCTACTCTTTCTTTTGCTTTTTGTATTTCCACATCGGAATAACTTTTTGGAGAAACAGGCCACCCATTTCTGCAATCTGCTCATCACAGGTAGCTGTGCCATTGCAATTCCTTTTTGCTCTAATGAATTGACTATAAGGAATGCTATCCAGCCAATTGTGATGTTGCATGCTATTTTTTTCAATATAACCATTTGAATCTGTGGGTTTTTTGTATATTTTAGTCATTAGTACATTATTCTCTATGTGTAAATCCACAGATCTAAAAAGGATATTTCCTGTTTACTGATAGAGAAGGTTAATTGAATGTTATAATCATTAATATTCAATCCATATAGAAAGGTATCCAAATCTGCACGATCACCTTCCCAGATAAATAAAATGTCATCAATAAAACGATTCCAGGATTCCAGGTTTGACCCTAGACGACCATCAACAAATATGTGACGGTCTTCCCAATACGCCATATATACATTGGCGTAATTAGGGGCCAACCTGGTACCCATCGCTGTCCCTACCTGTTGGACATAGCATGACCCATCAAAATAAAAATAATTGTTCGTTAAAATAAATAAAATACTGTCCAAAATGAATTGTCTTTTTTTTCATCACATTCAATCATATTCAGGAAATAGGAGACAGCTTCTATACCTTTTTGTGAATCAATAATCGTATATAGTGTGCTCACATCAGCACTTCCTATAAGGTATGTTTCCTTCCACTGGATGTCCTCAATTTTCCTCAAAACATCCCCTGTATCTTTGAGGAAGGCTTTGGTTTATTGTAGTAACAGTTGTAAAAAATAATCCACCATAGCCGATAGATTTGATGTCAGACTGATGCACCCAGAGACTATGGGACGTCCAGGGGGGTGGAGGGGGTCCTTATGGACCTTTGGTAGAACATATATAGTTGCTATTGAAGGTTTATCTATATTCAAAAACTCACATTCCTTTTTGCTTATCACTCCCTCCTTACAGGCTTTTGTAGTCATGGAAATTAAGGCCTTAGTGATTCTAGTAGTGGGGTCTGTTTTTAATTTCCTATATGTATCTCCAGTGGTTAACTGTTTATATATTTCATTTTTATAGTCCACCAGGTCCATAAGGACAACCCCTCCACCTTTGTCTGCAGGCTTTTTTATAAGATTTGTATCATCCTTAAGTGATCTAATTGTTTCATATTCCTTTTTAGTAATGTTACATTTAACACTTTTACTTTATCAATTTGTTTAGGTCTTGTCACAATCTCATTGAAACAATTTAAAAACTTTACACGTTCGTAAGTGGGGTAAAATGATGATTTCTTTTCTTAAATTTGCCTCGACCAGACATCAGTTTCAATTACTGATTCCTCTCTCTGTTCCTTATTAAGAAAAAACTTTTTCACTGTCAACTTCCTTATATATTTTTGAAGATCAACATATAGTCCAAATGGGTCGGTTTCGCCTGTCGGGGCAAATTTAAGCCCTTTCTGCAGGACTTTTGTTTCTATAAGTGTCAAAATTCTACTACTTAAATTAAAAAATGTTCCTTCAACATTAACAGTAGATTCTTTATTACCAGTGTCCTTGTCTTTCTTTTTCTTAGGTTGTTTCTTTTGCCCCCCTCTTTTACCTCTTTTTCTTATTATATTTTTAATTATTCCCTTCTGGTTACATTTGGGTCCCATTTTAAAAAAGTTTGTCTATTTTCTCTCGGAGATTCTACTTCTAAGGTTTGGTATCGATTAGGGGTCCTCAGGGAACTGAGGTTCCTCCTCTCAGATACCTGATCAGAGTATGGTCTTACCCATCTCTGTTTATACCAATTCTTAGTTCTACAGGGCCTTCTATTACTGTGTTCTTCACCAGTATTGGGATAGTACATTAAGTTACCAGGCCTATTTTCATATTTCTCTTCATATGAATTTAAGCAAGAATTTCTTTTTCCTAACGCTCTATATTTCCTGTTTTTATTTCTGTTTACTCTTCTCCATTTTGGTATTCTCTCCCCCAAATGGAACGCTCTATACGGAGTCTGTTCGGGTTTCCAGGGATACCAAACAGGAAGTTCCGGTCACGTGACACGTGGAACGCAAAATGGAACGCATACCGCGGAGACGGAAATTAACAGAGTGGAGGATGTGGCTTTGAGTTAATTGAATGTACTCGCCTGTTCTGTATCTTGCTAATTGGTTTGGGGTATAAATATGTGGACTTTTCCTTTACCACCATATGCTTCTGATGAAGGATCTGTATAGATCTGAAACGCGTTAAGCAAAAGGTGTTTTCTGCTAATAGGACTGGTTGCGGTTTGAGACTCTGCTGACGGTGGACCGTGTTTAAAAGGGAGGGTGTCCGGAACCCTGCCATCGGTGCCTTAAGAACTGACCGTTGAGTATTGCAACTCTGTAACCAGAGCATCCTATTGTTACATGCTGCTAATTCTTTTTTATTTGTGAGTGCATTTTATTAACCCTTGTTATATTTATATCAAATAGGTGTGCACTATTGGTATCTCTTTCTCTCTTCCCATATATGGTTAAACCTCTGTATTGTATGGTCTGGAGGAGGATTCATATAAATTAGAGATTGTGGGAGCATGTAATCTGCATCATCTGGATATATGATCTTGTGACCTCCGCAGAGAGATTTGTCCGTCTGGGGACTCCTAAATACAAAGGGTGATTATTGTTTATTTTCTGGTATTTGCGCTAAAGTGCATTCATACAAATTTGTTTTCTTGTTATATGCTGGAGAGTACGTGTGAAACTCTTTGAGTGTACCAAGCTGCATATTATACCATGTGTTAGCGCAAACAGTGCAAAATAATATTTCTAACTGTCCCATCAGTGTTATCTCAGGTTTGCCATCCTCCAGCAGCATTTCCAGTTTCAGGCCCTACCCTTTGCGTTAGCCACAGGACCCAGAGTATTTACCAAGATTATGGTGGTGATGGCAGCTTATCTCTGCAAGCAGGGGATAAGAGTTTTTCCATACCTCGACGACCTTTTAATCCTGGCACAATCACAGGAATTGCTCCTATGCCATCTCCAACAGACAATAACATGTCCGCAGAGGCACGGGTGGCTCATAAATTGGGCAAAGTCGTCTCTGGTTCCGTCACAACGTATGACTCACTTGGGGGCTGCACTGGATTTAAGTCTGCAGAAGGTATTTTTACCTCGGAACAAGATATTCAAGGTACAGTCAAAGATTCAGGACTTGTTACACAGTCAAACAGTATCAATTCACGCAGCAATGCGAGTGATGGGTTTGATGGTGTCAACATTCGATATGGTGGAGTATGCGCAATTCCACTCAAGGCCTCTGCAGCGTCTAATTCTGGCCAGATGGGATGGAGTACATCAGACAATAAAGAAACAGACGATGGTACTTCCAGTAAAGGTAAGAAAGTCATTTGCCTGGTGGCTACAGACATTCCATCTAGACAAGGGGAGACCCTTTTGAATATCATATTGGGAGGTCCTGACAACAGATGCCAGTCTTCAGGGCTGGGGAGCAGTGTCCGGAAAAAAAGGATTTTAATACCTACCGGTAAATCATGTTCTCCTAGTCCGTAGAGGATGCTGGGGTCCATTTCAGTACCATGGGGTATAGACGGTTCCTCAGGAGCCATGGGCTTTTCTAGAGTGTGAACTGGCTACTCCCTCTATGCCCCTCCTCCAGACCTCAGTATAGGAACTGTGCCCAGGGAGACGGACATTTCGAGAAAAGGATTTACTTTAAATTCACGGTGAGATTCATACCAGCTCACACTTCAACCATGCCGCACAACATGGCATTCAACAAAACTCATGCCAACAAGCATGAACATTACAGCAACCGTGCTGAAAACTTAAAAGAATAACTGCAGGTAAAGAAAGCACTGGGCCGGGTGCCCAGCATCCTCTACGGACTAGGAGAAAAGGATTTACCGGTAGGTATTAAAATCCTATTTTCTCATACGTCCTAGAGGATGCTGGGGTCCATATCAGTACCATGGGGTTATACCAAAGCTCCAGTACGGGCGGGAGAGTGCGGATGACCCTGCAGCACCGATTGACCAAACTTGAGGTTCTTATCGGCCAAGGTGTCAAACTTGTTAAACTTAGCAAACGTGTTTGCCCCTGACCAAGTAGCTGCTCGGCAAAGTTGTAATGCCGAGACTCCCCGGGCGGCCGCCCAGGATGAGCCCACCTTTCTAGTAGAATGGGCATTCACCGAATTCGGTATCGGCAATCCTGCCGTGGAATGAGCGTTCTGAATCATACCTCTGATCCAGCGCGCAATAGTCTGCTTAGAAGCAGGACACCCAATCTTGTTGGGAGCATACAGGACAAACAGAGCCTCTGTTTTCCGTATCCGAGCTGTTCTTGCGATATAAATTTTCAAAGCTCTGACCACATCCAGAGACTTTGACGCAGCAAAGGTGTCAGTAGCCACTGGCACCACAATAGGTTGGTTTATATGGAAAGAAGAAGAAACCACCTTCGGAAGAAATTGCTGACGAGTTCTTAACTCAGCCCTATCTTCATGGAAGATCAAGTAAGGACTCTTGTGAGACAAGTCCCCTAACTCAGACACCCTCCTTGCGGATGCCAAGGCCAACAGCATGACCACTTTCCAAGTGAGAAACTTCAACTATCTCCTGTAGAGGTTCAAACCAATCCGATTGAAGGAACTGCAACACCACATTAAGATCCCATGGTGCCACTGGAGGCACAAATGGAGGTTGGATGTGCAGAACCCCTTTCACGAACATCTGAACTTTTGGAAGAGAGGCCAATTGTTTCTGAAAGAAAACGGACAAGGCCGAAATCTGGACCTTGATTGAACCCAATCTTAGGCTCGCATCCACACCTGCCTGCAGAAAATGGAGAAAACGTCCTAACTGAAACTCTTCCGTAGGAGCCTTCTTGGATTCACACCAAGACACATATTTTCTCCAATGGTAATGTTTAGACGTTACTCCTTTCCTGGCCTGAATCACAGTGGGAATTACTTCTTTGGGAATACCCATTCGGGCTAGGATCCGGCGCTCAACAGCCATGCCGTCAAACATAGCCACGTTAAGTCTTGATACACGCACAGCCCCTGCTGCAGCAGGTCCTCGTGAAGAGGAAGAGGCCGAGGATCTTTTATGAGCAACTCCTGAAGATCTGGATACCAAGCTCTCCTTGGCCAGTCTGGGACAATGAGGATCGCTCGAACCCTTGTCCTTATGATCTTGAGCACTTTTGGAATTAGTGGAAGTGGAGGAAAGACATACACCGACCGAAACACCCACTGGGTTACCAGTGCATCCACTGCTATTGCTTGAGGGTCTCTCGACCTGGAACAATATCTCTGAAGCTTCTTGTTGAGACGAGATGCCATCATGTCTACTTGAGGAACTCCCCAAAGACCTGACACCTCTGCGAAGACTTCTTGGTGGAGGCCCCATTCTCCTGGATAGAGATCATGTCTGCTGAGGAAGTCTGCTTCCCAGTTGTCCACTCCCGGAATGAAAATTGCCGACAGATCTCTTGCATGTCTTTCTGCCCAGAGGAGGATCTTTGTCACCTCTGCCATCACTGCTCTGCTTTTCGTTCCACCCTGACTGTTTATGTACGCGACTGCTGTTACATTGTCTGACTGGATCTGTACGGGTTGATCTTGAAGATGTCCCGCTTGTAGAAGGCCGTTGTAAATGGCTCTCAACTCCAGAACGTTTATGTGAAGACAGGTTTCCTGACTTGACCATCTTCCCTGGAAGCTTTCTACCTGTGTGATTGCACCCCAGCCTCGGAGACTTGCATCCGTGGTTACTAGGACCCTGTCCTGTATCCCAAACCTGTGTCCCTCTAGTAGGTGAGAACTGTGTAGCCACCACAGGAGCGAAATTCTGGCTTTGGATGACAGGATTATCTTCCGGTGCATGTGTAGGTGGGATCCGGACCACTTGTCCAACAGGTCCCACTGCAATACTCTGGCATGGAATCGGCCAAACTGTATGGCCTCGTAGGCCGCTACCAACTTTCCCAACAACCAAATGCATTGTGGATCGACACTCTTGTTGGTTTCAGAATTTGTTTGACCATTCTCTGGATTTCCAGAGCCTTTTTCTACTGGAAGAAATACCCTCTGTACTTCTGTGTCCAGTATCATCCCCAGAAAGGACAATCTTGTCGTCGGTTTCAACTGTGACTTTGGAAAATGTGTGATCCAACCGTGTTGTTGAAGTACTGTCAGGGAGAGTGCAATGTTCTGCACCAACTTCTCCCTGGACTTCGCTTTTATCAGGAGATTGTCCAGGTAAGGAATTATATTGACTCCTTTCTGTCGAAGGAGGACCATCATCTCCACCATCACCTTGGTAAACACCCTCGGTGCCAAGGAGAGTCCAAACGGCAACGTCTGAAATTGGTAATGACACTCTTGTATCGCGAATCTCAGATAAGCTTGATGTGGAGGATAAATGGGAACATGTAAGTAGGTATCCTTTATGTCTACTGATACGTAGAAATCCCCTTCCTTCGGAGTAGAAATCACTGCCCTCAGAGATTCCATCTTGAACTTGAACCTTTGCAGGTAGAGATTCAGAGATTTCAGGTTTAGAATTGGTCTGACCGAGCCGTCCGGCTTCGGAACTACAAAGAGGCTTGAATAAAACCCTTCCCCTTGTGACAAGGGAACCAGGACAATGACTTGATCCTGACATAATTTTTGTATTGCTGTTGCTACTACTTCCCTGTCTGGGAGAGAAGCTGGTAAGGCCGATTTGAAAAATCGGCCTCGGGGAACGTCTTGAAACTCCAGTTTGTAACCGTGGGACACAATTTGTAAGATCCACGGGTCCAGGCCAGATTGAACCCAGAACTGACTGAAAAGTTTCAGACGTGCCCCCACCTGAGCGGACTCCCGCAAGGGAGCCCCAGCGTCATGCTGAATATTTGGCAGAAGCAGGGGTTGATTACTGCTCTTTTGATCCTGGAAAGGCTGTGGACTTTTTTCCTTTTCCCCTTCCTCTACATGCAAAGAAAGGGGAACCTTTACCCTTTTTGTATTTTTTGGGCTGATAGGACTGCATCTGAGAGTGATGTGTCTTTTTTGCCGGCGCAGGAGCATAAGGCAAGAATGTTGACTTACCTGCGGTAGCCGCAGAAACTAAAGCATCCAGCCCATCTCCAAACAAGGCCTCACTTTTATAAGGGAGAGCCTCCATATTCCTTTTGGAATCTGCGTCAGCATTCCATTGGCGAATCCACGATGCCCTCCTTGCTGAAACAGCCATGGTAGCGGCTTTTGATCCCAAGAGTCCAATATCTTTCATGGCTTCTAGCATATACGCTGCAGCGTCTTTGATATGACCTACCGTTAAGAGTATCTCGTCTCTATCTATTGTGTCAATCTCTGATGACAAGTTTTCTGACCACTTTTCAATAGCACTACTCACCCATGCACAGGCAGTGGTAGGCCTGAGTAGTGTCCCATTGGCCACATAGATTTTAACGTAGTCTCTAACTTGCGGTCTGCCAGCTCCTTTAGGGAAGCCGTCCCAGGCGCAGGGAGAATCACCTTTTTTGTTAATCGTGACAGGGAACTGTCAAAAACGGGGGGTGAGTCCCAACCTTTTCCTGTCCTCTGCCGGGAAAGGATAAGCTACCTGAATTCTTTTGGGAATCTGAAATTTCTTTTCAGGGTTTACCCAGACTCCCTCAAAGAGAGTGTTCAGCTCATGAGATGGAGGAATAGTTACGTTCACTTTCTTTTCTTTATAAAAGTAAGCCTTTTCCTGTGGTAAAGGAGGGGGCTCCGTAACTTCTAAGACCTCCTTTATAGCAACAATCATGTACTGATTGTTCTTCGCTAATTTTGGATCTATTCCCCTGGAATAACTAGTGTCGACAGGAATCAGAGTCCGTGTTGGTATCAGTTTGTAACCTAACATAGTCTTTTCAGTGAAACTCAGTAGAGCTCCACTGGAGTGCGACCAGTCTGCCTGGGCACATTTTCTAAACTGAGGTCTGGAGGAGGGGCATAGAGGGAGGAGCCAGTTCACACTCTAGAAAAGTCTTAAAGTGCCCATGGCTCCTGTGGAACAGTCTATATCCCATGGTACTGAAGTGGACCCCAGCATCCTCTAGGACAGGGGTTCTCAAACTCGGTCCTCAGGACCCCACACAGTGCATGTTTTGCAGGTAACCCAGCAGGTGCACCGGTGTATTAATTAGTCACTGACACATTTGAAAAGGTCCACAGGTGGAGCTAATTATTTCACTTGTAATTCTGTGAGGAGACCTGCAAAACATGCACTGTGTGGGGTCCTGAGGACCGAGTTTGAGAACCTGTGCTCTAGAACGTTTGAGAAATGATGGTTCCAGGGACAATGGACCACAGAAGAAAGTTGCCTGCCAATAAACCTTTCAGACCTTCGGGCCATGTACATGGTACCGATTCTGGCAAAGGACACTCTTCAAGGAAAACCAGTCCAGATCCACTTGGACAATGCAACGGCAGTAGCGTACCTCAACCATCAGGGAGGAACCCGCAGCCAAACAGCAATGAAGGAGGTAAATCACATTCTAAAGTGGGCAGAACTCCATCTCCCAGCCTTGTCCACAGTATTCATTCCGGGAAGCCTAAACTGGGAAGCGGACTTTCTCAGTCGACGCGCCATTCAGTCAAGCGAATGGGCTCTACACCCGGAGGTCTTTCAGACTCTAGTAGACAAGTGAGGATTGCCAGAGATAGATCTCATGGCGTCCCGTCTAAACATCAAAGTGCCCACATACGGGTCAAGAACAAAAGATCCCAAAGCGATCTTTGTGGACGCCTTGTCAGTGAAATGGGACTTTCATCTGGCATATCTGTTTCCCCCGTTCACCGTTACCCAGGGTGGTGAGGAAAATAAAGCAAGCAAAGGGTGCCGTGATTCTAATAGCTCCAGCTTGGCCCAGAAGGCATTGGTACACAGATCTGCAGAGAATGTCGATGGACACTCCATTTCTGCTCCCTCAACGTCCAGATCTACTAATGCAGGGTCCTTGTTATCACAGACACCTGGATCGACTGTCTTTGACGGCGTGGCTCTTGAAGGGTTCACTACGATATGCCGGCGTTCGGGCTCCCGGCGACCAGCATACCGGCGCCGGGAGCCCGACCGCCGGCTTACCGACAGTGTGGCGAGCGCAAATGAGCCCCTTGCGGGCTCGCTGCGCTCACCACGCTACGCACCACACTATTTTATTCTCCCTCCAGGGGGGTCGTGGACCCCCACGAGGGAGAATAAGTGTCGGTATGCCGGCTGTCGGGATCCCGGCGCCGGTATACTGTGCGCCGGGATCACGTCAGTCGGCATACTGAAGACCACCCGCTCTTGAAACCTCTATCCCGAAGTCAAGAGGATTCTCACAACAGGTAATTCAAACAATACTCAAAGCAAGGAAACCCTCCTCAGCTCGTATTTATCACAGAATATGGCAGGCCTATATTCATTGGTGCAGTGAGAGAAGTATGGACCTGAAATCCTTCAGAGTTTCCAGGGTCTTAGCTTTCCTTCAGGCAGGAATGGATAAAGGGTTGAAGGTGGCTTCCTTGTAGGTTCAATTATCAACATTGACTGTATGATTCCAAAATAAAATTGCCAATTTATAGGATGTGCGTACTTTTTTCCAGGGAATCTTGGGACTTAAGTTTAGTCCTCAAAGCTTTGCAAGTTGCTCCATTTGAACCACTTAATAAAGTGGATCTTAAATGTTTGACAGCTAAAGTTCTCTTTCTACTGACTATGGCATCAGCTAGAAGAGTGTCAGATTTAGGAGCGCTGTCATGTCGTTCCCCTTTTCTCATTTTTTTATCCAGATAAAGCAGTTCTTAGAACTAGGTCTGGGTATCTTCCTAAGGTGTTGTCTAAAGTCCACCTTAATGAAGAAATTGTAGTCACGGCTTTTCAGGTATCGGGACTTTCTGCAGGAGATGCGTCGCTGGACGTGGTCAGGGCATTAAGGGTCTACGTGGATCGTACCAGTGCCATCAGAAAACCAGATTCTCTCTTCATTCTCTACGGATTTCACAAGAGAGGATGGCCTGCTACTAAACAGACGCTGGCAAGATGGCTTCGAATGACGATTTCAGAAGCATACTCTCAAACTGATCTCCCTGTTCCAGCTAATGTCTCTGCTCACTCTTTTCGTAAGGTAGGTCCTTCATGGGCTTCCTTACTCACAGTTTCTTCGGGTGCACCGCATTTGCAGTGATACCGTCGATGAAACTGTGAAGATGGAAGCCATGACAAAAACATTTTTTGAGAGAGGGTACCACAGTAAGGATCTGCAATTAGCTAGATCCAAAGCATTAGTAGCCCCTAAATTTACCACCGACACACGTTCTGTGGAGAACAAGGCTGATTCTTCGGTAATTTGGGTGAATAATTACACAGTAGCCACCAAAAAACTGGTTTCAACTGCTAAGGGGATTTGGCCAGTAATTCAATCTGACCCTGACTTACCTGATCTATCTAGACGCAAGTTACTCCCTTGCTATACTAGAGGTAAAAACATCAGGGATTATGTAGTTCATGCAGATATTCCAGGAACATCTAAAAAAGGCACTGAGCACTTTATGACAAGGAAACCTGGCAATTACAAGTGCCTTGGTTGCACTACCTGCTCTTACCTAGAGACCGGGGATTATATTGCCCACTCTCATACGGGCAGGAGAATTAAAATTAAGCATGTATTAACTTGCTCAAGCAAATACGTTGTATATTGCATTATATGCCCCTGCAGTTTGTATTATATAGGGAAGACTGTCTGCCAGTTTAAGGAACGAATGGCGCAGCACCGCAGTGCCATCAAACAGTCTTTGGAGGGCAAGATTGTTGACCAGCCGGTCGCTAAACATTTTAAGGCTAGGGGGCATACACTTTCATCCCTGCGTTATAAAATACTTGACCAGGTTTGTGAGGATAGGAGGGGTGGTGATAGAGCCAGAGCGCTCTTACAATGTGAGGCTAGATGGATCCACCTCTTAGATACAATTGCCCCTATTGGTCTAAATGAAATGCTCTCCCTTAATTGTTTTCTATGATCACTGATGACACTGTAATGTAACGCTTGTGCTGATTTGTATCCCCTACATTCTGTGTATTGAAACCGCTGTGATTTGTCTTGTATACAGTTCCCATGTTAACAGACTCCATGGTGATGGTATTCTTGTCTTCCGCCCAGCGCCGTCTGACAGTGATGACGTCAGCGGAAGTACAGGGGTGATTCGGGTCTCGTTTGCACGTGCACTTTCACATTATCTGTTTGGTATAAAGGTAAGCTTTTATGTATTGTATGTATTGTTACCTGACGAAGGATATTAAAATCCAAAACGTTGTACGCAGACCTGGGGTTCCTGGTCGTTTCTGAGTGAGTCCGTGAGTGCCGCCTGTAACTCTGCCATACTTATATATATATATATATATATATATATATATATATATATATATTTTTTTTTTTTCTTTTTCAAAAATACCACAATGACAGCAAAGCTCTCCCCACCCACCCCCAACCCCTGCACCCATCCACAAGCTGCTCAAACAAATAACTGATGCGGTAACCGGCAAAATATGTGCCTCCTCCGGATTTATTATAAACTACTGCTCCACAGCACCCTGCCTACCTGACAGATGTGACAAGCACTGAGCTACAGGGTAATTGGGATTGCCGGACACACTCACCGGTTCAACCCATCCCTTCACTGCGTCTCACCCGGCTCCGTTTCACAGCAGGAAGAAGAACTGCTTGGGACGGTAGGAGGCAGAGCTGTGTACTGCCGCTGCTGCTCCCTGTACATGCGGCCCGCCTCCTCTCCGTGTTAATGTGTGAGGACTCGGAGGCAGCTGCCGCAGTCATGTTAGATATGGCCTGCCTGAGTGCCTCCATTTAAACACTAAAAATTGTCCTGCAGAGCTGTTGGATCGGCATCCAGGTTTTTTTTTTTAGGTACTCAGAAAAACCCCCTGCGTGCGCGTATGCCTCTCTGGGAGAAACTCAGAGAGGAGAAACTGCAGGAGAGTTTGGGGAGCGGGGCTGGGCTGTGACATCATTAAGCCCCGCCCCACACCAGGGAAATGCCACGATTCGCTGGTCCGTGTGAAGGGGGCGGAGCTAAAATGACGCGATTCACGTCATTTTAACCCCTTCCCCACTCTGCGGACTCGCGAATACGGGAGAGTATCTCTTCATCCTGCCCGCGTCACTAGGATGCGAGCAGGATGTGGGTGACCTGCCTACTCTTCCGGGGGTGCAGGGGGCTACTCCAAAAAACGGGAGCCTCCTGCAGCGTCCGGGAGAGTAGGTAAGTGTGATGTAACGTGATGACTTTCTTACCTGGTGATCAGTAAGTGCCACAACGAGCACAGGACACAAACAGGCTGAGCACAGTGTGCCCAGAGCCGGCCCTAACCAATATGATGCCCTAGGCAAGATTTTGGCTGGTGCCCCCTAGCACCACCGCTGGTTCCGCCTCTGACCTTGCACCTCTTTCCCAGCACCATCACCCCTCACCCATAGCAGTCCTTATTTTGGTGTTTGTACCCCCTATATTTTAAATAGGAACAGTTCGCACATTTGGCGCACAGCCCAAAAAGGGGTGTGTTTTTCCTGGCAAGGGGCACGACCACACAATAGTAACCCCAATTCAAATTACGCCACACAGTACTGCAACTTTATTCACATTTGATCATGCGATAGTGTCCATAATTCACATTACATCCCACAGTATCACTTTACCTTATAAACGTTACTCCTCACAGTACAGCCCCTTATTCACATTACATCTCACTGAATTGCCCCTTATTTACATTACACCACACCCTATTGCTCTTTATTCACATTAGACGACACAGTAGTGCTCTTTCTATACGCAACGCCACATAGTAGAGCACCTTATACACATAATGCCACACATTAGTAATGCATTTATACACATAATTCCGCTCCGTAATGCCCCTTACACAAATGAGACACATTATTAATGTCCTTATAAACATTATGCGCCTTACACATTATGAAAACCTTTATTAATGCCCTTTTACACATAATGTCCCTTACACATATGCCGTACATTATTAATGCCCTTATACACATAATGACACACATTGTGCTCCTTACACATTTGCTGCACATTATTAGTGCCCCTATACACATAATGACACACAGTGCCCTTACACATATGTTGCACGTTATTAATGCATTTTTACATGCCACACATAATGCTCCTTACACATATTCCGAACACTACTGCACAACCAACCAACTCACATGCACACAGCACTCACACTGCCGCTAACACTGTGACCTCTGCCTCTGATTGGATACAGATGTGTCCTCATAATTCTTGCCTCAATGCTAACGTCGGGCACCTTATTTTATGAAAATGCATCTTATTTGCATTGCTATGTGGCTAGGATGCACAAGCTGCTTCTGCTGATTAAAATGATATGCAGCATGCCTATATACTGTGTGAGACTGTGGCTGTATCTGCATATGAAATGCTACACACAGAATATAGGCATGCCGCATATCATTTTAATCAGCAGAAGCTGCTGATGCCCCTGGGCATATCAAATGCCCTAGGCAATTGCCTAGTTTGCCTATGGCCGGCTCTGAGTGTGCCTATCTTCAATAAGCCCACCCCAGACTGTGAAACCAGCCAATGGGAGTCTGCGTGTGGGCTTTTTGAAAATAGGCTGAGCACTGTGTGCCTGTGTGCCGTGCATGGTGTGGCAGTTGCTGATCCCAGGGTAAGGAAGCCAGCACATATGTTACATACAACTTCACATGTATGTTTATATGTGCTGGCCAGCTCCCTCATGCAGTCTTTGGTTAGTGCTACAGCCCGGGGGTAGCAGCCGCTGCCGCTGGTAATCTTGATGAATGTTGCAGTAATCCATACCTCCCAACTGTCTCTTTTTAGGAGAAAGAGTCATTTGGCCTAAACAGGACAACTTTGGTGGTGATTCAGAAATGGGTGCAACTAGCACAGCTGCTGCTGCTTCTTTGTCATTGGTAAATCTGGCAGCATCACATCCCCCATGGTCCCTCTTTCATACATTAAAGCAATAGTTTCCAAACTTGGTGTTGTGGCAACCTGGGGTATCTCAGGACACTTGCTGGGGTGCCCTGGGTTGGTGGTCAAGGACTAATTAAAGATATTTATGGTCAAAGCATACCTCCCAACTTTTTAAACATGCTAATCGGGACCATCGAAAATGACCCCAAAAGGGGACGTGGCATAGGAATCAGGACAGGTGGGATGTATGGTCAATGTAATAGGCAAACAGAAGCGAATCCTGACCCTCACAGTATAACTGAAACAGGATTACATATAAACACAGTTTAAGAAATTTTTGGCATAGTAGTGCCGTGAAAAAAAATTCTGATAATCGAGTGCAACATGATTCAAAAAAGTTTGGGAACCATTGCATTAAGGTGATATTAAATATTTGCAGTTACCCCCAAAAACACTAGAATAAGCCACAAATATTTAATGATAAATGTGCCCCTCAGTGTGTAATGGGTGCACACTGATCAAATAATCGCTCAGAGGTTTGGTGTGTTTATCTGATTGGCACTGTGTGTACCCAGATTTTTGCATTGCAAGATCTATTAAGACAAAGAGCCTAATTCAACGTTGATTGCAAAACCAGAATTTTCCTCTAATGGCCAAAATCATGTGCACTGCAGGGTGGGCAGATATAACATATGCATAGAGAGTTAAAGTTGGGTGGGGTGTGTTCAAACTGAAATCTAAATTGCAGTGTAAAAATAAAACAGCCAGTATTTACCCTGCACAGAAACAAAATAACCCACTGAAATCTAACTCTCTCTGCAAATGTTATATCTGCCCCCTTCCCCTGCAGTGCTTATGGGTTTGCTCATTAGAGGAAGATTTTGCTCTTGCAATCAACCTTGAATTAGATCCAATATTCCATGGAAGTTGCGTAACTTCGGTATCCGGACTCTAGGTTGACACCAATAAGGTTGACAACACTTAGGTCAACACCAATTGGTCGACACACCGTAGGTCGACACCTGAAATAGGTCGACATGAACAAGGTCGACATGAGTTTTAAAAAATAAATAAATCATTTTTTGAACTTTTTGATACTTTACGATCCACGTGGACTACAATTGGGAATGGTAACCTGTGCCAAGCACAGTGAGGCACCTTGCCCAAATCGCTCGTCATGCGAGGGGACGCTGTGCACTAATTGGGGTTCCCGGTCACATTATGGAGAAAACGACACACCAAAAAACCATAAAAAATCATGTCGACCTTTTTCATGTCAATCTTTTATCCATGTCGACCTATATCAGGTGTCGCCCTAAGGTGTGTCGACCTAGACCCCTTAACTGGTTCAGCTGCAAAGTGTTCCTGGAAACTATTTTAAAGGGCTAATTTAGCAAGTAGGGAATATGTTTAACTATGTGCTAATGTTCAGTACAAAAAGGCTGAGATAATCTACTTTAAATAGTTATTCTTTTGACTTGATGATTTGGGGTCAATTCAATTAGGTGTGATGTATAGGTGATTTGCCTTTACATATATAGGTAACTGAATTTGTGCATTTTAATACCACTGTAGGGCTACAAACTAAAAGGGGAAATTCAATTGTTTGAAAAGTCAATTGGGTGTCTGTTTTTTCCTGTCTATTAGATAGGAAAAAACAGACACCTAACTAACTTTTCAAGCAATTGAATATCCACCACTATGTTGGGTGCCTTTGCCAACGTTTAAACACAGTCACAAGGCACAGTGCCAGCATGACTGCTGACTGGGCTGACACTTTTGTAGTAAAGACAGGGGCAAACGCAGGATTTACTGGGGGGGGGGGGGGGGGGGGGTCCGTAGGGGTATACAATAGATTTTATATATATATATATATATATATATATATATATATATATATATATAATATGTGTGTATTAAAAATATATATCTGCTTTGTATATGTTTCGCTCACACACACACACACACACACACACACACACACACACACACAACACACCACACATATACTGTACCAGAGCCTGGCTGAGAGAAGTCAGGAAGTCAGGTCCTCTGAACAGTGATTTTCAAAAGTTTTAAACATTTTAAAATTTCCAAGGCACACTGTCTGTTTTTTTTTTAAATCAAATATAATATAAATATATAATTAATTAATAACAAATATCAATAGAAATAAAACAAATACATTTACCCCACAGCAATAAAACATAGTAATAGTAATTATTACACCACTGTCACCCACAATAAATACACCGCACACTGTCCCCCATAGTAATGCCACACTCTGTGCCACAGAGCAATTCCACACATTGTAACTCCCCCCCCCCCCCCATAGTAATGCCACACACTGTGCCCATGAACATAGCAGTTACACACATTGTAAACACATACACACAGCATTCATCCCAAAACTGGCCCCCACTGCAATCAAATCAGTGGCAAACGCAGGATTTGCATGGGGGGGGTTTCCAGAACTGGGCGGAGCCAATCACGGGGGTGGGGACTGAGGTGACCCAGTATATGCTGGGTCCGTAAAACTAGTGTGTGTGTGTGTATGTATATATATATATATATATATATATATATATATATATATATACATACATACATATATATACACACACATACATATACATATATACATAGCATATTAAACATGCATACATATATATATATATATATATATATGTGTGTAGATATACACATGTATATATATATCTATATCTATCTATCTATCGTGTGTGTGTGTGTGTTTATATGTATGTATGTATATACATGTGTATATATGTATGCACATGGATATATATATGTACTATCATTAAAATAAAGTAAACTTTTATTGCACTTACAAGTGCCACCAGGAAGACAGCAGGCTGCAGAGGACGCTAGACAGCCATTAATAATACTCATGCAGCTAAAAAAAAAAAAAGTTTTTTTTTTTTTTTTAGTGGAGGGGGGTTTCTGGGTGCTCGGAAACCCCCCCTGGGTGCGCCACTGCAAATAATAAAAAAAAAAACACTGGCTCCATCCTCTATATACAGCTCACGTTTCCCTCTCAGGATCACAGCAGTGAGGAGCAGGACGCAGCATTCCCTCCCAGCAGCAGAGCACAACAAATGAAGCAGGCCTGGGCGGGCAGGCGAGCTGGCAGGTGATGTAGCGTGCGTGACCGCATCACCATACAGTAGCCAGCAGCAGGTCGCGGGCCGGGCAGCAGAGCCTGAGCCCATTTGGGCGGCTTGCATCTCGGGTGGGCCGCGGGCGGCGGGACATCTGACATCGCTGCTCTATGCAGAGGGCTCAGCCAACAAGAGCTCCCTGCAGCAGCTGTTATCGCGTACGCGATCGCGGTTTGTCGTGAGACGGAGACACAGCTGTCTCCGTCTCTGAAAAGAATTTTGCCGATCAGGGGGGGTTTCTGGGTACTCGGAAACCCCTTCCTGCGTGCGCGAGTGCTAGTGCGCTGGTTCTGGGCTATATAGTGATAGAGTATAGGTGCACTGTTTATTGAAGATCTCACTGAATATTATTTACGATAATAAAAGACTCATAATTTTCTTCCAAAGGACGCTGCTGACAGGTCCTGCGGAGGGGGAGCATTGAAAGTCTCAACCCTGTTACAACTCAAGCTGTCTCAACAGTTGGTGGTATAGAGTTTGTAAACATCTGGCTGGTAAAAATAAGATTTTAAACCTACCGGTAAATCTTTTTCTCGTAGTCCGTAGAGGATGCTGGGGACTCCGTAAGGACCATGGGGATAGACGGGCTCTGCAGGAGACATGGGCACTTTAAGAAAGACTTTAGATCTGGTGTGCACTGGCTCCTCCCTCTATGCCCCTCCTCCAGACCTCAGTTAGAGAAACTGTGCCCAGAGGAGACGGACAGTACGAGGAAAGGATTTTTGTTAATCCAAGGGCAAGATTCATACCAGCCACACCAATCACACCGTATAACTTGTGATATACTATCCAGTTAACAGTATGAAAACGACATAGCATCAGTCCAAGACCGATGAGACTATAACATAACCCTTATTTAAGCAATAACTTTATACAAGTCTTGCAGAAGTAGTCCGCACATGGGACGGGCGCCCAGCATCCTCTACAGACTACGAGAAAAAGATTTACCGGCAGGTTTAAAATCTTATTTTCTCTTACGTCCTAGAGGATGCTGGGGACTCCGTAAGGACCATGGGGATTATACCAAAGCTCCCAAACGGGCGGGAGAGTGCAGATGACTCTGCAGCACCGATTGAGCAAACAGGAGGTCCTCCTCAGCCAGGGTATCAAACTTATAGAACTTTGCAAAGGTGTTTGAACCCGACCAAGTAGCAGCTCGGCACAGCTGTAGTGCCGAGACCCCTCGGGCAGCCGCCCAAGAAGAGCCCACCTTCCTAGTGGAATGGGCCTTGATCGATTTAGGTAACGGCAATCCCGCCGTAGAATGCGCCTGCTGAATCGTGTTACAGATCCAGCGAGCAATAGTCTACTTTGAAGCAAGGGCACCAATCTTGTTGGTTGCATACATGACAAACAGTGCTTCTGTTTTTCTGACTGTAGCCGATCTGGCCACGTAAATTTTCAAAGCCCTGACCACATCAAGGGACTCAGGATCCTCCAAGTCACGCGTAGCCACAGGCACCACAATAGGTCATATGAAAGGATGAAACCACTTTTGGCAGGAATTGACTACGGGTCCGCAATTCCGCTCTATCCATATGGAAAACCAGATAGGGGCTTTTATGTGATAAAGCCGCTAATTCCGACACTCGCCTAGCCGAAGCCAAGGCTAATAACATGACCACCTTCCAAGTGAGATTTTTCAACTCCACCGTTTTAAGTGGTTCAAACCAGTGTGACGTAATGAAACTTAACACCACGTTAAGGTCCCAAGGCGTCACCGGAGGTACAAAAGGAGGCTGAATATGCAGTACTCCCTTCACAAAAGTTTGTACTTCTGGGAGAGAGGCCAATTCCTTTTGAAAGAAAATGGATAAGGCCGAAATCTGAACCTTAATAGATCCTAATTTTAGGCCGAAATTCACTCCAGTTTGCAGGAAGTGAAGGAAATGGCCCAGATGGAATTCTTCCGTAGGAGCATTCCTGGCCTCACACCAAGAAACATTTTCGCCATATACGGTGATAATGTTTAGATGTCATGTCCTTTCTAGCCTTTATTAGCGTAGGAATAACCTCATCCGGAATACCCTTATCCGCTAGGATCCGGCGTTCAACCGCCATGCTGTCCAACGCAGCCGCGGTAAGTCTTGGAATAGACAGGGCCCCTGTTGCAACAGGTCCTGTCTTAGAGGAAGAGGCCACGGATCTTCTGTGAGCATTTCCTGCAGATCCGGATACCAGGTCCTTCGTGGCCAATCTGGAACAATGAGGATTGTTCTCACTCCTCTTTTTCTTACTATTCTCAACACCTTGGGTATGAGAGGAAGAGGGGGAAATACATAGACCGACTGGAACACCCACGGTGTGACTAGGGCGTCTACAGCTACTGCCTGAGGGTCTCTTGACCTGGTGCAATACCTCTGTAGCTTCTTGTTGAGGCGGGACGCCATCATGTCTATCTGTGGCAGTTCCCACTGACTTGCAATCTGTGCGAAGGCTTCCTAAAGAAGTCCTCTATTGGATGCAGATCGTGTTTGCTGAGGAAGTCTGCTTCTCAGTTGTCCACTCCTGGAATGAACTGCTGAAAATGCGCTTACATGATTTTCCGCCCAGCGGAGAATCCTGGTGGCTTCTGCCATTTCCACTCTGCTCTTTGTGCCTCCTTGGCGGTTTACATGAGCCACTGCGGTGATGTTGTCTGACTGGATCAGAACCGGTAGGTCGCGCAGCAATGTTTCCGCTTGCCGAAGGGCGTTGTGTATGGCCCTCAGCTCCAGGATGTTGATTTGAATACAAGTTTTTTGACTTGACCCAAAGACCTTAGAAGTTTCTTCCCTGTGTGACTGCTCCCCCACCTCGGAGGCTCGCGTCCGTGGCTACCAGAATCCAGTCCTGGATGGCGAACCTGCGATCCTGCAGAAGGTGAGCACTCTGCAGCCACCATAGGAGAGACACCCTGGCCCTAGGGAACAGGGTGATTAACTGATGCATCTGTAGATGTGATCCGGACCACTTGTCTTGTAGATCCCATTGGAAAGTCCTCGCATGGAACCTGCCGAAGGGAATGGCCCCGTAAGATGCCACCATCTTTCCCAGGACCCGAGTGCAGTGATGCACTGACACCTGTTTTGGCTTTAATAGGTTTTTTTTACCAGAGTCCTTAGTTCCTGGGCCTTCTCTATCGGAAGATAAACCCATTTCTAGTCCGTATTCAGAATCATACCCAAGAAGGGCAGATGAGTCATAGGAACCAACTGTGACTTCGGGATATTAAGAATCCAGCCGAGTTGCTGTGACACCTTCAGCGAAAGTGACACGCTGTTCAACAACTGCTCTTTTGATCTCGCCCTTATTAGGAGATCGTTCCAGTATGGGATAATTGTGACTCCTTGCTTGCGTAGGAGCACCATCATTTCCGCCAATTACCCTGAAATTGGTAATGACAATACTGTACCGTAATTCTCAGGTACGCCTGATGGGGTGGATAAATGGGAACATGAAGGTATGCAGCCTTTATGTCTAGATACACCATAAAATCCCCCCCTTCCAGGCTGGTGATGATTGCTCTGAGCGATTCCACCTTGAATTTGAACCTTTTCAAGTATAGGTTCAGAGATTTTAATTTTAAAATAGGTCTGACCGAACCGTCCGGTTTCGGGACTACAGCCAAGGTTGAGTAATATCCCCTTCCTTGTTGAAGGAGGGGAACCTTGAGCACCACCTGTTGGAGATACAATGTGTGAATTGTATTTAATATTAACTCCCTTTCTGGGGGAGAAGCCGGTAGGGCCTTTAAGGAAAACCGGCGAGGATGCACCTCTTCGAATTCCAGCTTGTAACCCTGAGAAACAATTTCTATTGCCCAGGGATCCACCCGTGAGTGAATTCAGATGCGGCTGAAGAGTCGAAGACGTGCTCCCACTGGGGCGGACTCCCTTAGCGGAGCCCCAGCGTCATGCGGTGGATTTAGTAGAGGCCGGGGAGGACTTCTGTTCCTGGGAACTAGCTGTGCCCTGCGCCCTTACCTCTGGTAAGAAAGGACGCTCCTCGTACTTTCTTGTTTTTCTGCGACCAAAAGGACTGCATTTGATAATGTCGTGCTTTCTTAGGCTGTGAGGGAATATAAGGCAAAAGATCAGATTTACCAGCTATAGCTGTGGAGACCAGGTCCAAGAGCCCTTCTCCACACAATTCCTCACCCTTGTAAGGTAAAACCTCCATATGCCTCTTTTAGTCGGCATCACCTGTCCATTGCATGTTCCACAGGACACGTCTAGCAGAAATCGACATAGCGTTGACTCTAGAACCCAGTAGACCAATGTCTCTTTGAGCATGTCTTATATATAAGACAGCATCTTTTATATATCCTAGGGTCAATAACATGGTATCCTTATCTAGGGTTTCAATCTCCGCTGATAAGGTATCTGTACACGCTGCTACAGCGCTATAAACCCATGCCGACACAATCGCCGGTCTGAGTAGTGTACCAGAATGTGTGTAAATGGACTTCAAAATACTTTTCTGCATGCTATCTGCAGAATCCCTGAGGGTAGCTGTATCTTGGTATGTCAGCGCTGCCTTTTGGGTAAATGTGTCAACGCCTTGTCCCAGTGGATTCCCATCGTATCCTGGCCCTAGCAGGGAAAGGATACGCCATGAGAATTCTTGTGGGAAACTGCAGTTTCTTGTCTGGAGATTCCCTCTCTTTTGCACACAATTCATTTGGTTGATGAGAGGGGGGAAATGTTATCTCAGCTTTCTTCCCCTTAAACATGTGTACCCTCGTGTCAGGGACAGATGGATCATCAGTGATATGCAAAACATCTTTTATTACAATAATCATATATTGAATACTCTTCTGCCAGTTTTGGCTGTAACTTTGCATCATCGTAGTCGACACTGGAGTCGGACTCCGTGTCGGTATCAGTGTCTTATTTTGGATAGTGGGTGTTTTGAGACTCTGAAGGTCCCTGCGACATAGGGACAGACATGGGTAGATTCCCTGTCTGTTCTCTAATCTTTTGTGCAATAAATTTACCTCAGCACTTAATTCCACATATCCAGTCAGGTGTCGGCGTTGTCGACGGAGACACCACACACACACACATTTGCTCCATCTCCTCCTTAGAAGAGCCTTTAACCACACATTCAGGGAATCCTCTTTTCTGAAGACAATTCCCCCACAAGGCCCTTTGGAGAGACAGAGAGAGAGTATGCCAGCACACATCCAGCGCTAATACCCCAGGAAAAAACACACAATGTGTTTACCCAGTAGCGCTGTAATACTATTATTTGCTGCCAATTTTGTGCCCCCCCCTCTTCTCTGAAACCCCCTTTCACCGTGGATAAGCAGGGGAGAGTCCGGGGAGCTTCCTCTCAGCTGTGCTGTGGAGAAAATGGCGCTGGTGAGTGCTGAGGGAGAAGCCCCGCCCCCTCGGCGGCGGGCTCCTGTCCCGCTTAAATATAATAAAAACTGGCGGGGGCTCTTTATATATACAGTGCCCAGCTGAAAATATATATCTCTTTTGCCAGAAATTAGGTTTATATTGCTGCCCAGGGCGCCCCCCCCTGCACCCTTACAGTGACTGCCGTGTGGGAGGTGTGTGGGAGCAATGGCGCACAGCTGCACTGCTGTGCGTTACCTCAGTGAAGATCATGAAGTCGTCTGCCGCCTCTGAAGTCTTATTTTCTTCTCATACTCACCCGGCTTTTATCTTCCGGCTCTGTGAGGAGGACGGCGGCGCGGCTCCGGGACGAACTCCAGGGTGAGACCTCTGTTCTGACTCCCTCTGGAGCTAATGGTGTCCAGTAGCCTAAGAAGCAGAGCCTTGAAACTCACAGTAGTAGGTCTGCTTCTCTCCCCTCAGTCCCTCAATGCAGCAGCCAGGCAGGCTCCCTGAAAATAAAAAACCTAACAAATATACTTTCTGTCAGAAAGCTCAGGAGAGCTCTCTGAAAAGCACCCAGTCTCCACTGGGCACAGTATCAAACTGAGGTCTGGAGGAGGGGCATAGAGGCAGGAGCCAGTGCACACCAGATCTAAAGTCTTTCTTAAAGTGCCCATGTCTCCTGCGGAGCCCGTCTATCCCCATGGTCCTTACGGAGTCCCCAGCATCCTCTAGGACGTAAGAGAAAATCTGTTTTTGTTTTTTTTTATTTTTTTTTTATACAGATTTTTATATACAATTTCGGCTGTGTGACGCCAATTTTTCATTGCTTCACATATCCCTACGGTCTTTCTCCATCTATACTAATAGGGTGAAGGCACTGCTGGTGTGTGTGTGTGTGTGTGTGTGTGTGTGTGTGTGTGTGTGTGTGTTTAACATGTCATCTAAAGCACCAACCAAGACCACATACATTTGTTGTGTACTCAAAATGTGAGAAAAAGAGCACAAGTGTTGGCAGCTCTAGGGTGTGCGACACCTGTTTGGGAATGGACTCTCAACTTGGGAGCAGTGGTCCATCCGGTTCATGGGAAAATGCCCTGGCAGATATTTCTAAAGAAATGGCGGAATCTCGCAAGCAACATTAAGAATGGGCTGCAGGTTTCTCAAAGACTATGGAGGAATTCCTAATTAGACTTATTCCGCCCGCATAGGTAGAAACGACTGTGCGCAAATCTGTAAAGAGACCTCTTCCTGTTCTGCAAGTAGAGTTGGAAGAGGAGGAGGGTCTCTTGGCGGATGAGGAAGACAGGGAGTCAGTTGAGATATTTGAGGTTAGTCCTCAGGAGGAGGACTCAGAGGTGAAGGGCTTAGAATCCCTTAGTGAGGATTTTAATCAGGTCCTTAACTTCAAAGAAGAGAAGATTAAGGAACCTGAAGTGTTTGATCTGTTTGAGTCTCAGAAACCGCAAATGGCAGTATTCCCGATTCCTCAAACACTCCAGGATCAGATGGGAGAAGCAGCCAGAAGCAACCCTCATGCTGGTGTGTGCCTTTTTGGAAGATGCCATTTGCCCAGAGTTATTTAGTGACAGAATTGCCTAGCATCACCTCCCACTTTGGTTTAAGACACCAAGCTCGCAGTAGAAAGAGAGGAGTGGTGCCGATGTCACAGCACTCAGGGAGGAGAGGAGCCTGGAGCATGCTCGCAGTCAGCAGCAGTGACAATACACCCGTTTGTTTCTGGAAAGGAGAGTGGTGCCGCAATACTAGAGGCGGATATCATATACCAATTGGGTGATCGGGTAATTGCCGGGACTCAGACATTTCTGTCTTACAGTGGTATCATACACAGATGGACTGCATGCCTTAATACTTTCATAGGATGCTGTGGTAAACTGCATCGAGCTCATGCAAGTATTGATTCTATTCTGGGACCTGTAGTTCTACAGACTGTCCTATTGGCCGGATGAGTGTGAAGCACTCTAGTTTACTTCTATATTGAACTTTGATTCAGGTTTGTGAGCAAAGCAAAAAAGCACACAACTGGACAAAACTATGATGCACTGCAGGTGGGACAGATGTAACGTGCGTAGAGAATTATACCACTTTCAGACATAAGTCCTGGGCAATACACGACCCAGGTCTATCAACTCTGGAATTTCCCGCGTCTCAGTGTGATACCCCCATTCACACTACACCATAAACCGAGGAAATTTCCAGATTGGATGCATTCACACTAAACCCGGGTCTGCCCTGGAATCTGGTGTTTATTTAAAGGAGACGCTTTCTTGTATATTATACAGCCTTTGATATTTGTTAATGAAAAATCTGTGGTTTTATTTCCTATTAAATAAATTTTGCTTTAAAGCTGTGCTGCTGTAGTTACTAGGTAATGCTCTTTTATTTAATTTGTCTTAGGTGCTCCCACTCACATTCTCCCTCCCACACCCAGCTATCAGCCAGTATTACTATTCCTTAGTTTCAGATCTGCGCTTCTTGGGCGGGATGTAATGGCTTGCGAGGCTGCTGGAGCTTCTAGACTCCTGCCAAACTTGTACTTTTTTTAAAGCAGCAAACGTTTACAAGCCAACACTTGGTTAGGTTTGCCTTGTAAATGTTTGCTGCTCTAATGTTGCTTAAAAAAAGTATGAGTTCGGACGGAGTCTCAGAGCTCCGGAAGTATCTCAAGCCATTACATCCGGCTCCTTGTGTGTGAACTTCCCGTAAATATACAGCATTTGCATAGTCTGTTCTGTAAAGCCGGGTACACACTAGTTGATACGCTCCATGAACAATATCGTCATTGTTTTCCCTTGAACTCCCGGCCAAACGAGGTAGTGCATACGCACTGAATGATATATCTAATGGTTGTTTAGTGACGTCATCCTACCTCCATGCTGGACTTGCTTCATCGACAGTCAAAATTGACCAGCATGTACAGATGACAGAGGACCTTGCTAACGCTAGGCGGGAGTGCGCACCGTTAACGAGATTGTGCATACGCACTGGGTGATATTATAAATTATATCACTCAAAAGGGTGAAAAAATAGTTTTATGGTAAGAACTTACCCTTGTTAAAACTCTTTCTGCGAGATACACTGGGCTCCACAAGTCTGGACAATGGGGTGTAGAGTAGGATCTTGATCCGAGGCACCAACAGGCTCAAAGCTTTGACTGTTCCCAGAATGCACAGCGCCGCCTCCTCTATAACCCCGCCTCCCAGCACAGGAGCTCAGTTTAGTTAACCAGCCCAATGCAGTAGCAGGAAAAGAGACGACAACGGTTAGTAGCCACATACACCACACTCTCACGACAAGAGAAGTGTCAGCGGCTAATGCCATATCAACCCAAAGAAGCTAAGTGCGTCAGGGTGGGTGCCTTGTGGAGCCCAGTGTACCTCGCAGAAAGAGTTTTAACAAGGGTATGTTCTTACCATAAAACTCATTTTCTGCTGCGGGGTACACTGGGCTCCACAAGTCTGGACAATGGGGATGTCCTAAAGCAGTTCCTTATGGGAGGGAACGCACTGTAGCGGGCACAAGAACCCGGCGTCCAAAGGAAGCATCCTGGGAAGCAGCAGTATCGAAGGCATAGAACCTTATGAACGTGTTCCCGGAGGACCACGTAGCCGCCTTGCACAATTGGTCAAGGGTCGCACCACGTTGGGCCGCCCAAGAAGGTCCAACAGACCGTGTAGAATGGGCCGTAATGTGAACAGGAGCTGACAGACCAGCCTTCACATAAGCATGCGCAATCACCATTCTAATCCACCTGGCCGGGGTCTGCTTGTGAGCAGGCCAGCCACGTTTGTGAAATCCAAACAAAACAAAGAGAGAATCAGACTTTCGAATAGAAGCAGTTCTCTTCACATAGATACGGAGAGCCCGTACCACATCCAAAGACCGCTATTTGGGAGACAAATCAGGAGAAACAAAAGCTGGAACCACAATCTCCTGATTAAGGTGGAACGAAGAAACCACCTTAGGTAAATATCTGGGACGAGTCCTAAGAACCGCCCGGTCACGGCGAAAAATCGGATATGGGGAACTACAAGACAAGGCACCCAAATCCGACACTCTTCTAGCAGAGGCAATAGCCAGCAAGAACACCACCTTAAGGGAAAGCCACTTAAGGTCAGCTTGAACCAACAGGTTCAAATGGAGGCTCCTGCAACGCCTCCAAAACCACCGACAAGTCCCAAGGAGCCACAGGCGGGACATAGGGAGGTTGGATACGCAACACACCCTGAGTGAAAGTATGAACATCAGGTAAAGTCGCAATTTTTCTCTGAAACCACACCGACAAGGCAGAAATATGAACCTTGAGAGAGGCCAGACGCAGGCCTAAATCTAGGCCCTGCTGTAGAAAAGCCAAAAGTTTGGCTGTACTAAACTTGGAAATGTCATAATGGTTAGATGCGCACCAAAAAAAGTAGGAATGCCAGACCCGATGGTAAATCCGAGCAGAGGCCGGTTTCCGGGCCCGCAACATAGTTTTAATGACCTCTTCAGAAAAACCCTTAGCTCTTAAGACGGAAGCTTCAAGAGCCACGCCGTCAAAGACAGCCGGGCTAGATCCTGGTAGACACAGGGGCCCTGAACGAGGAGGTCTGGGCGTTGTAGAAGTGGACGCTCTGACGATAGGCCTTGCAGGTCTGAGAACCAGTGCCGTCTGGGCCAGGCCGGAGCTATGAGAAGCAGATTTCCTTTTTCTTGCTTGAACTTCCGAATTACCCTGGGCAGGAGTGACACCGGAGGGAACACGTACGACAGCCGAAACCTCCACGGCACTGCCAGCGCATCCACGAATGCTGCTTGAGGATCCCTTGTCCTTGCTCCGAAGACCGGAACCTTGTGATTGTGTCGAGACGCCATCAGATCCACATCTGGAAGACCCCACCTTTCCACGAGGAGTTGAAACACTTCTGGATGGAGGCCCCACTCGCCGGCATGCACAACAGGACGTTGACTGAGAAAGTCCGCTTCCCAATTCAGGACTCCCGGAATGAATATTGCCGATATTGCCGGTAGATGGCGTTCTGCCCAACGTAGAATCCGTGAGGCTTCCTTCATTGCCAAACAGCTTCGAGTGCTGCCTTGATGATTTATATAAGCCACTGTGGTGGCGTTGTCCGACTGTACTTGAACAGGACGGCTCTGAATCAAATGCTGGGCTAGGTTCAACGGATTGAAGACCGCCCGCAATTCCAGAATGTTGATTGAGAGGAGAGATTCCTCCTTGGTCCACCGACCCTGCAAGGAGTGCTGCTCCAGCACCGCGCCCCAACCTCTTAGACTGGCATCTGTCGTCAACAGGACCTAGTCGGATATCCAGAAGGGACGGTCTCTGCACAATTGTCGGTCCTGGAGCCACCAGAGCAGCGACAGATGGACCTCCGGAATCAAAGAGATCATGTGAGACCTGATCCGGTGAGGCAGGCCGTCCCACTTGGCTAGAATCAGCTTCTGGAGGGGGCGAGAATGGAATTGAGCATGTTCCACCATGTCGAATGCTGACCCCATGAGGCCCAGCACCTGCATTGCCGAATGTATCGACACTTGCAGACGAGAAAGGAAGCAACGAATCCTGTCCTGAAGCTTCAGGACTTTCTCCTGAGACAAGAACAACCTCTGGTTGTGAGTGTCCAACAGCGCTCCCAGATGCACCATGCTCTGAGCAGGGACCAGGGAGGATTTCTTCCAGTTGATGAGCCACCCGTGGGCTTGTAGAAACCGGACCGTCATACCCAGATGACACAGGAGAAGATACGGCAGTATCCTGACACTTTGACGGCGGAGTACCACCGTCATCACCGCCATAACTTTGGTGAAGACTCGCGGAGCCGTAGTTAAACCAAAAGGTAACGCCCAAAACTGGTAATGGAGGTTGCCAATAGTGAACCTCAGGTATTGTTGATGTGACTGCTATAGGAATATGCAGGTAAGCATCCTGTATGTCCAGGGAGACCATGTAGTTCCCAGGTTCCAAGGCCAGAACTATAGAGCGAAGGGTTTCCATACGGAACTTGGAAACTTTCACAAATTTGTTCAGTGCCGTGAGGACCCATTCGGTTTCAGGACTAGAAACAGCGGAGAATAGTACCCCCGGCCCCTCTGAGCAAGAGGCACCTGTACTATGACTCCTGTATCCAGGAGGGTCTGTACCACCAAATGCAGAGTGTTTGCCTTTGTCTGGTCCGACGGGACGTCTGTCTGGCAAAATCGATGAGGGGGTCGGTTTTTGAAGGCTATGGCGTAACCTCGAGTGACGACTTCCCGTACCCAGGCGTCTGAAGTGGTCTTCAACCATTCCTGGGTATACCCTAGAAGCCGGCCCCCCACCCTGGGATCCCCCAGGGGGAGGCCCGCCCCATCATGCGGCAGGCTTATCGGTCTTGGAAGCTGGCTGACGGGCAGCCCAGGCTCTTTTGGGCTTCGGCTTACCAGGTTTGGAAGTGCAGGCCTGCTTGTTGTACGCCTGACCTTTTGTTTTACCTGATGGACGAAAGGGGCGAAAGGAAGTACCTTTAGCCTACGACACAGAAGGAGCGGTACTTGGCAGACAGGCAGTTTTGGCAGTAGCTAAATCAGCCACTATCTTATTTAAGTCCTCCCCAAACAGAATATCTCCCTTGAAAGGGAGTACCTCCAGGGCTTTTCTAGAGTCCAGAGCCACAGACCAGGATCTCTGCCACAATATCCGGCGAGCCAGGACTGATGTAGTAGAGGCCTTGGCTGCTGGGATACCGGCATCAGAAGCCACCTCTTTAATATAGCGAGAAGCTGTGACCAATATATGACACGCACTGTGTAGCATGGTCAGAAGAGATTTCAGCTTCTAACTCCAAGGCCTATGCTTCAATAGCCTCTGCAGCCCATGTTGCTGCAATAGTGGGCCTTTGTGCAGCACCCGTGAGGGTGTAAATCGCTTTCAGACAACCCTCCACACGTTTATCCATAGGCTCTTTTAGAGACGTGACGGTAGTGACAGGTAGAGCTGAGGCAACCACCATCCTAGCCACATGCGAGTCTACTGGAGGAGGCGTTTCCCAATTTTTAGACAGCTCTGGCGCGAGGGGATAGCGAGCCAGTATCTTCTTTTGAGGCACAAACTTCTTTCCTGGGTTTCCACAGGGTTCTTGATGTATATCCACTAGGTGGTCAGAGTGAGGTAAAACTTGTTTAACCACCTTTTGACGCTTGAACCTATCTGGTTTCTTAGGAGGGGCGGATGGCTCGGGATCATCCGTAATCTGTAAAATTAACTTAATAGCCTCCAAAAGATCAGGAACATCAACATGTGAACTACCCTCCCCATCAGCAGTATCTGTGTCAGAATCTGTGAGGTCAGTGTAAACGCCATCTTCATCAGACGAGGTGTCAGTGACAGCAGTGGATTGTGAGGAGATAAGAGCTCGCTTAGAGGACCCCTTGGTCTTAGGCGAGCGAGGGTCAGACTTTTTAGTAGTCAAGGACTGGTTCAACTTCTTCAATTGAGCAGAGAAATTGTCTGCCCAAGGCGGGTTAGCTGCGGGGACCACATACGGTTGCACCGGCATAGGAGGTCCCATAGGGGGTGTTAGTTTAGTAACTAGCGTGTGCAGAAGCGTGGAGAAAGTAGCCCACGGTGGGTCATTATGTACCCCCCGTTGCCACAGTCCCACTGGGAGCCCACAGCTGCTATAGTCTCCTCATAGGGGTCTGTGGCTTCAGCAACATCAGCAGTGTGTTCAGCCCCAGAACCGTTACCTTCAGAAGCAGACATGATATAACTTGCAGTATCAGGTAACACAGTACAATTGGCAGCAGCACAATACCTCTTACCCCAGAGCTACAGGAGAGATATGGTGACTAAAATCACAGAGAAAAATACGTATTAGAGTATATCTTGTGAAAAACCTATATAATTATAAAACCTGACGCACCAAGCCCTCCTCAGGTTTTAGACTATAGGGATAGCAAGTTGAGTGAGAGACACGAAATGGAAACCACTCAGCAAGCTAATGCACACACATATAGTCACATGTAAACAATGCAGGGGTTATTACTAACAATAATACTGCACTGGACCAGCTTATATAGCTATGTAGTCAATAGATATAACACTGCACAGTAAGAACTGGATGTATATCACAGGGTACTTGTACCAGAGAACCCTGACTAAATGCACTCTTTCTTAACTAACACTGTCTAATTGACATGTAGAATACTTAAGTGTCATGTAAAGTCACAGCGCTGACAACCAGGCGGCTTTACACAGGAGGATTTGCCCAAGCAGTCCCAGGAACAGTGTAGCTGAGAGAAATGGCGCCCAAACACTGACAGGGAGTGAGGGAGAGACAGATATGCAGCTCCAGGCCGGGCACATTTGCTGGAAATGGAACCCTGGGGCTTGGGGAGGGGCTCCAGGTCTAAGCCTTATCCCCCTGCTGGCAAAACCACCGGGTACTGTGGGCTACTATAAAACGGTTTTAAGGGAAAACCTGACCTGCACCCATGCCCTGGTGATCTAGTGGGATCACCTGTACTGTCAGTGTCCACCGCCAGCGCGCGCGGCCCGCCTCCCACTGAACGCGCCGGATCGCGATAAAGTACGTGTCCCGCGAGCGGGACCCACTCACCACCTCCCGAAGCGCGGCCACGTGATCCCGGATGGTCCCCGTCGTGTGTGCCTGACCATGGAAGAAAACCGGAGCCTCCTGCTGTAGTTACCCGGCAACCAGGGTTCAGGAGTGTACAGCGTCGCTGGGGAGAGATGGAGCTGCAGCAGTGAATGTCACTAGACATATACACACTGCTGCAGCCCTTGCAGTCTTCAATTTTCTTCTCAAAAAGCTCTTAGGGCTGCCCAGAGCAGACCCTCTGTTATGTGCCTGCTATCTCCGGCACCAACTACAAAACTGAGCTCCTGTGCAGGGAGGCGGGGTTATAGAGGAGGCGGCGCTATGCATTCTGTGAACAGTCAAAGCTTTTGAGCCTGTTGGTGCCTCGGATCAAGATCCTACTCTACACCCCTATGTCTTTCCTTGTGGAGCCCAGTGTACCCCGCAGCAGAAAACCCTGGTATAAAGCAGGGTCATGGCAAAACACGTTCAAGGGCAAAAAAACTATGCTCTATGTCTGAATGGGATATTAGATGTGTTCAAACTGAAGTCTAATTTACAGTGTGCAATAAAGCTAACATTTATGGACTGCATGTAAAAGTAGCCCAGTATTTACTCTGCACAGAAATATAACCCACCCAAATATAAATCTCTCTGCATATTTAGTTACAAGTCTTTGGGCAATGAGACAACTGGACACCAAGCTGATACGTGCCATGTGATTTCTCTGCATATAAAACCCCCATGGTCAGCGTGCCAAGGGTGAGAGGGTTGTATGCACTAGCCATGACATTGTTGTGGTGCTCACATTTAAAGTCAACATTAGTGGCACCCTTGAATTATAAGTACATCATGTACAATATATCCTGTAATAAAAGGAGTGTAGTGACACAGCTTTGGTCTCATGTATATTTGGCACAGAACAATGAAGGATAGAACAATAACAATGTAAAAAATAGGAGGAAAAACTATAAAAATGTATTGGCATCCTTTTGAGTTCAAACCTAATGAAAACAGAGCTAGTTTTGTGAAAAATTAGGGGTAGATGTATTAAGCCTGGAGAAATGATAAAGCAGTAATAAGTGGAAGGTGATAAAGCGGGTGTGGTTCATCAAATTGTCAGTATCTAGGTCGACAATGTTTAGGTCGACCACTATAGGTCGACAGTCACTAGGTCGACATGGATGGAAGGTCGACAGGGTTTCTAGGCCGACAGGTCTAAAGGTCGACATGAGGTTTTTTGTTTTTTTTTGGTGTTGTTTTCTTCGTAGAGTGACCGGGATCCCAAATTAGTGCACCGCGTCCCCTCGCATGGCTCGCCATGCTTCGGGCATGGTGCCTTAGCTCCGCTGCCGCTTCGCTCGGCACAGATTACCGTTCCAATCGTAGTCCATGTGGATCGTTAAGTATGAAAAAATTCAAAAAAAGATTTTTTTGGTGAAAAACTCATGTCGACCTTTAGACCTGTCGACCTAGCACATGTCGACCTAGAAACCCTGCCGACCTTCCATCCATGTCAACCTAGTGACTGTCGACCTATAGTGGTCGACCTAAACATTGTCGACCTAGATCAGAGGTTCTCAAACTCGGTCCTCGGGGGCCCACACAGTGCATGTTTTGCAGGTCTCCTCACAGAATCGCAAGTGAAATAATTAGCTCCACCTGTGGACCTTTTAAAATGTGTCAGTGAGTAATTAATACACCTGTGCACCTGCTGGGTTACCTGCAAAACATGCACTGTGTGGGCTCCCGAGGACCGAGTTTCAGAACCTCTGACCTAGATACTGTCGATCTTCAGACCAGATCCCGATAAAGCACCAGCCAATCATTATGGTTTTGAAAAATGACAGGAGCTGACTGCCTGGTGTGTTATCACCTTCCACTTATGGTTACGTCTAAAACCAAATTGGGGAAAGGACCTCTCATGTCATGAGGGGGAGGAGCAAGACCAGAGCACGCTTCGCTCGCCTCTGGGTTACTAAAGGCAGTAGTTGTTGGTGTAGATCAGAGGTTCTCAAACTTGGTCCTCGGGGGCCCACACAGTGCATGTTTTGCAGGTCTCCTCACAGAATCGCAAGTGAAATAATTAGCTCCACCTGTGGACCTTTTAAAATGTGTCAGTGAGTAATTAATACACCTGTGCACCTGCTGGGTTACCTGCAAAACATGCACTGTGTGGGCTCCCGAGGACCGAGTTTGAGAACCTCTGGTGTAGATAGTGAAAGACCTATACTGCCTCCTCCTGATGTCAGAGGTCCTTTAGCCCACTTGGTCCTAGCATCTACCTTACACTTAGAACTTCTTTATCACTTCTCCAGGCTTATTACATCTGCCCCATTTATACTCTTTTCAGACAGAAATCCTGGCTATTACTCGGCACTTCAGTGCCGGTTTCTGTCTGAACCCCCCCTTTCACAGAAGCAAATTACTGGGTCAAGAATTTCGACCCAGTAATTTGCCAACCAAAACAAGTATTTTGTCTGTGTGAAACAATCAACATGGGTCAAAATTTCCGTGTCTCCAACCGTGGTAAATAGCTGGGTCAAAGTCCCGGGAATTACAAACTGGGTTTACCCTTTCACACAGGAAAAGGACCTGGTAATTTCATTTTCTGTCTGAAAAGGGTATTAGTCTCCTGACATAAATTATCAGTGCTTACTTCACTTAATTTAACCAATGAATGATAGCTTTAATTTTTAAATAATATAAAATAATGTTTTCAGTGGAATAGTAGCCAATATTTATGGCTAAAAGACCAAAGGACCCAGTGCGAGCAGAACCCTCTGCACATCGTGGCTGTGGGGTCTATTTACTAAGCCTTGGATGGAGATAAAGTGGACAGAGTTAAAAGTCCCAGCCAATCGTCTCCTACCTGTCATTTTTCAAACCCAGCCTGTGATATGACAGTTAGGAGCCGATTGGCTGGGTCTTTATCTCCGTCGGATTTATTTATCTCCTGCAACTTTATCTCCAACCAAGGCTTAGTAAATAGACCCCTCTGTATAGATGCTGACCTGCGAGCACCGGCACTGAAGGGAGCAGATAATTGTGCGTCTCCTTTATTGTAATGGCTCCCGCCGTGCCGCTGCCTCCTCACTATCGCGTCACGTTGAGTGTAACAATGATCGGGGAAGCTAATAAATAGCCGGTGAGGCGAGGAGAGGCGGAGAGCGGCAGGCCGGTAGTAGGAGATCATGTGGTATATAAGACCAGAGCCACCGTACACTACGAGTCTGTGTGCACATGCGCCTTTTAAATAAAGTTGTTTGCGAATAGAATAGGTGCCTGAGCCGTGTGATTGGCCAGGCATAGGGCGCGCAGGCGCGGGCGTGCTGGAGGCTTAGGGAAGGGAACACACAAGCAGCTGCTGCGGCGGAGCAGCCGGGGACCGGGCTACCACCTTGTACGCTGGGGCTGGGAGCAGCTGGGTGCATGGGATGGAAGCGGGACCTTCTGCACCAGGTGAGCCATGGGCCGGGGCACTCTGCTGACCGCAGGAAGGAGAGTGTCTGTAACAGGCTTCAAATAATGCTCCCGGGGAGTCCCCCCAACATGTTACGGTTGGTGGGGTCTGCTGCCTGTGGGCGCTGTGCCGGGGCACGCTTTAGTCTTCTGCTGCAGAAACTTGTTAGGGGCGCATGAGTGAAGTTGCCGGTGTCCGTGCCGGGACTGTGGCACATGCCGCTGTAGGAGCGCTCTCCCCGGCGCTGACTGCATATAACGGAGAGCAGGGACCGGTGACAGTGTGTACCCTACACTACCCACAGACTTATACTGGGTTTTCCGGGCAGGGAGAGGTTGAAGATGATGCGTTGTTGGGTTTGGAAGTTGCTGTCAGAGCTCCTGGCCAGGACCTGTGTCTCTGGGTATCCGGGCTGGTACTTTCATTTCCATTTAAGACATACTGGATGAAGCAGTGAAGAAGTTGCCCATATCAGCCAATCCGCTTCAAAGTAGCATTCATTCTATAGAAAATCACAGGTCGAATCTTATTGGTTGCTATGTGCAACTTCTCCACTGGCCAATTTTACTCTTTACACTGCTTGGTATTTAATTCAACTTATCTGGTGAGCTCCAGAGGTGTCTCACTTATCTGCATGGTTAGCTGCCGACTAATGCCCATGCACGATGGCCGTCCACATAGTATGGCAACCTGCTGTGGACCCCGCTGTGAGTCTAGAGCAGGCATTCCCAACCACGGTCCACAAGGCACACCAACGGTGCAGGTTTTAGTGATATCCAGCCTTCAGCACAGATGGTTAAATCAAAGTAAAGGAGCTACTAATTAAGTCACCTGTGCTGAAGCCTGGACATCACTAAAACCTGCACTGTTAAGGGCCCTACACATTTAACGATCCGCTGACGGGCGACCCGGCAGTAGGGAGGGAGAGGGGGGGCACAGTGAAGTTTCTTCACTCCCCCCGTCACCCGGCTCCATAGAAGTGCAGGCAAATATGGATGAGATCGTCCATATTGGCCTGCATGCACAGCCGACGGGAGATCAGCGATGAACGAGCGCGGGGCCGCGCATCGTTCATCGCTTGTGCCTCCACAATGAAAGATATGAACGGTATCTCGTTCATATCTTTCAGTCAGAGCAACCAATGTGTAGGGCCTATTAGTGTGCCTTGAGGACTGTGGTTGGGAATGCATGGTCTAGGGGATTATTTTATTTTTTGCCCCTTATCTCCCATCTAATGTAAACTAATGGGTGTCTCTCTCGCCCAGCGCCTGCCTTTCCTGCAGCTCTTAGGAAAGTTTAATTGCACTCTATGGGCTTGATTCAATTCTGTGCGGATTGAATAGCGCTGGGAATTAGCTCCTGGTGCTATTCGATTCAGCGCGCTGTCATAACGGGGAAGGTCGGTTCTTGCAGAGTAAACTGTGTTTTGACGCGAGAACCGGCATTCTCAGTCTAAAGTGCCCTGCGCGATGCTGTTTCCACGGTTCTAAGAGCAGAAATCAACATCATGTCAGCATTTGTCAGATTTCTGCTCGTACCTCTCCCCTGTCGGATGTAACAGTGCACTTAATTGAGTATCGCCTCGAGCTAATTCCCGGCGCTATTTAATCCCCTCAGAATTGAATCGAGCCCCATGTGATTCAGGGGGGTTCTGTCCTGGTTAGTGGTAAGTCTTGTTGATTTCTTAACCAAACTATCCGCAATTGTTTCGGCAATGTGTAAACCTTTATATTCTATTCTATTTCAGTTTGCAGAATTTTCCACGAGTTCAGGTTATATCTATATAACCTGAATTACAAGTATGTCCATCAGTAGTCATAACATATCTATCTATCTGTCTATCTATCTATCTGTCTATCTATCTATCTATCTATCTATCTATCTATCTATCTATCTATCTATATCAGTGGTTCTCAAACTCGGTCCTCAGGGCCCCACGCGGTTCACGGTTTCCATGTCACCCAGCAGCTGCACTGTGAATCACCAACTGTCACATTTTAAAAATCTAAAGGTGACCTGCAAAACATGGACCATGTGGGGTCCTGAGGACCAAGTTTGAGAACCTGTGATCTATATCATAGGTCTGCAAACTCTGTCCTCAGGACCCCACACAGTGCATGTTTTGCAGGTCTCCTCACAGAATCACAAGTGAAATAATTAGCGCCACCTGTGGACCTTTTAAAATGTCTGAGAGTAATTAATGCACCTGCTGGGTTACCTGCAAAACATGCACTGTGTGGGGTAATGAGGACCGAGTTTGCAGACCTATGATCTTTATCTATCTATGGGGCAGATGTATTAACCTGGAGAAGGCATAAGGAAGTGATAAACCAGTGATATGTGCAAGGTGATAAAGGCACCAGCTAATCAGATCCTAACTATTAATTTGCATATTGGAGCTGATTGGCTGGTTTATCACTTCCTTATGCCTTCTCCAGGTTAATACATCTGCCACTATGTGTAGAGATCAACAATATTTTGTTACATTTGTAACCCAAATGTCACCTAGGACAAAATCATCTTTATGGTGTGTACACACGGTGAGATTTTTCTTACGAGTCTGACTATATAGTCAAAATTGTAAGAAAAGTTAGTGCAGATCGCAAGGTGAAAGTCACCTTGCGAACCCGATTCGATGCGGATGCGTGGTCGGCATCGCAAGAATAGATAGACTGTGCAGGCAAGTCAATTTCTATAGAAGAGATAGTCAAAATTGACACTTGGCCAAAATCGCACATAGTCAGTATCGCAAGCACATAATGAGTGTGCTTGCGATACTGACTATGTGCCGACCTAGCCCCTGACGCATAGTGAGAATCGGGCATAGCCTGAATCTCACCGTGTGTATGGGCCATTACTTGTATACAGACTGATTAGTAATTCCAAGTTTTAGTATGAATCCTGAGTTGTGCTGAAACTGTACGTTCATAACTTTAGAACAGATCTGTTCTCTTGAATTTAAGGGGTTAATTAGGTGGTTGGAGCCTGGCATATCTTGCCTTCCATCAGGCGAACTGTGTTGATACAGAACAGTCTCTTTCCAAAGTTGTTGCGTTCAGGCCAAATGGCTCTATTACTGTATAACAGAAGCAGCATTAGGTTTGTAATAGCCTGTGAACATGCCTGATTTAGGGCTGCAATCTGTGCTGTACGATGGTTACTTCATCCTGTAATACAGTATACCGGATAACATGCTTATTCCAGAACATTTTACAAATAAAGACACGTTGAATGTACATGTTTATTAAAATACGTGAACACACAATGAAATTGATGAGGAGGCAATCATTTATGTTATTGGTGGTCTCTCTTGTATTTTATTTAATGATAATAGAAGTTTTCTCTTTAATGTTTTATTACTACATTAAACTTTACTACATTACACTGTACTGTACTACAAATATAACCAAATTGAAAAGTACAGTACCTCAGGACATCAGAATGAAACGAGATTAGACTACTGTAGGTTAAAATTTCATTTGTATAATGATACCCCATTTTCACTGACCTGAAAATCCTGCATTTTCCACATGATCGCGCACCTACCTGGGATTTTTGTCAGTGGAAGCAGCTACAAGTCAAAAATCCCAGGTAAAGTGACCTGGGATTTTTACCCTGGTCACAAGCAGGGCTTTTAGCGGGTCTTTCCCGCGTGAGCTGCAGTGGAAACAGCTCTTACCCTGTATTTTTGACCCGGGAATCAGTGGCCAAAAAGCCACTGATCAGTCCTTCCTGGCCGCTGGCATCTGATGTCATCATCCAGGAACCAGAGGAAATTCTGGGAGAGGCTGTTTTCATCCTGGTCGCTGTTGGGAGAGTTGCGCACAGAGCTGGGTACAGGTGACAGAGCACGGAGAGGGTGCTGGCGAGGCTGGTTTCACATGCTTGTCGCTGTTGGGAGAGCTTGGCACACAGGCTACAGATTGGGCGCTGAGCATAGTTGACAGCACAGAGATGGTGCTGGTCATACAGAGAGAAGGCGAGTCGCTATGACAACATGGGGTTTTACTGTGCTTTCCCGGGTTTTCCCTTATTAAGTGGAAACGTTGTTAACCCCGGGAATACAGTGCAGTGGAAATGAGGACATTGGAGAGTGAGACCCTGGAAAATGCCAGGTAAAAAAAATCCAGATCAGACCCAGGATTCTGGTGGAAAAGCAGGAATAGTAAGTCTTGGTCCCTAAAATATTTGAGTACTCACTGTAAATGTAAGAACCACAAAAGCAACCATAGATGATATAGCGTTCCTAAAGCAAATATTATCCCTTTTAATCCGGGACACCTATGGGTGCATACACACTAGACCAGTGGTAGCCAACCTTGGTCCTCGAGCGCTACCAACAGTTCATGGTTTCCAGTTCACCTAGCAGGGGCACAGATGTATTCATTACTCACTGACACATTTTAAAATATCTACAGATTGAGCTAATTACGTAACTTGTGATTCTGAGAGGAGACCTGGAAAACATTAATACCCCTTTCACACCGCAGCTATAACCCGGTAAATTGCCGGTTTTTAAGCCTTCCAAAAACGGGTCTAGCTGCGGTCTGAAAGCTCCACATTGAATTTACCGGTTACAGAATACCAGTATTTTAAAATGGTTAAAAAGCAGGGTTCTTCACGGTTCAGACCCGTTCCATTGTGCAATGTGAAAGGCTCAGAAACGGTATTTCCAAACCACAGAAGGTGATAGGCTGTCTCCATGCGTGATGTCACCAGGCAGAAGCAGGAAATAAACTGAAGGAAACACATGAGAGTGAAGAAGCGTTTTATTATACAGAATACAGTTTAAAATGGCAAACTGGAGTGATGAGGAGGTTAAGGAGCTGCTTAGGATCAGAGGGGTTGAAGAAATATGTAGACAAATCACTGGGACAGTGAAGGATGCAGTAATCTTCAAAAACATGGTAAAGGTGCTTGAAGCTGCTGGGTTCCATCGTATGACTAGCCAAATTATTAATAATTAATAATTTTCTCTGACGTCCTAAGTGGATGCTGGGGACTCCGTAAGGACCATGGGGAATAGCGGCTCCGCAGGAGACTGGGCACATCTAAAGAAAGCTTTAGGACTATCTGGTGTGCACTGGCTCCTCCCCCTATGACCCTCCTCCAAGCCTCAGTTAGATCTCTGTGCCCGAACGAGAAGGGTGCACACTAGGGGCTCTCCTGAGCTTCTTAGTGAAAGTTTTAGATTAGGTTTTTTATTTTCAGTGAGACCTGCTGGCAACAGGCTCACTGCATCGAGGGACTAAGGGGAGAAGAAGCGAACTCACCTGCGTGCAGAGTGGATTGGGCTTCTTAGGCTACTGGACATTAGCTCCAGAGGGACGATCACAGGCCCAGCTTGGATGGGTCCCAGAGCCGCGCCGCCGGCCCCCTTACAGAGCCAGAAGGCAGAAGAGGTCCGGAAAATCGGCGGCAGAAGACGTCCTGTCTTCAACAAGGTAGCGCACAGCACTGCAGCTGTGCGCCATTGCTCTCAGCACACTTCGGTCACTGAGGGTGCAGGGCGCTGGGGGGGGGCGCCCTGAGACGCAATAAAAACACCTTGGATGGCAAAAAAAATGCATCACATATAGCTCCTGGGCTGTATGGATGCATTTAACCCCTGCCAGAATCCATAAAAAAGCAGGAGAAAAGTCCGCGAAAAAGGGGCGGAGCCTATCTCCTCAGCACACTGGCGCCATTTTCCCTCACCGCTCCGTTGGAGGGAAGCTCCCTGTCTCTCCCCTGCAGTCACTACACTACAGAAAGGGTTAAAAAAAGAGAGGGGGGCACTAATTGGGCGCAGTATTAACTATACAGCAGCTATAAGGGGAAAAACACTTATATAAGGTTATCCCTGTGTATATATATAGCGCTCTGGTGTGTGCTGGCAAACTCTCCCTCTGTCTCCCCAAAGGGCTAGTGGGGTCCTGTCCTCTATCAGAGCATTCCCTGTGTGTGTGCTGTATGTCGGTACTTTTGTGTCGACATGTATGAGGAGAAAAATGATGTGAAGACGGAGCAGATTGCCTGTAATAGTGATGTCACCCCCTAGGGGGTCGACACCTGAGTGGATGAACTGTTGGAAGGAATTACGTGACAGTGTCAGCTCTGTATAAAAGACAGTGGTTGACATGAGACAGCCGGCTACTCAGCTTGTGCCTGTCCAGACGTCTCATAGGCCGTCAGGGGCTCTAAAGCGCCCGTTACCTCAGATGGCAGATATAGACGCCGACACGGATACTGACTCCAGTGTCGACGGTGAACAGACGAATGTGACTTCCAGTAGGGCCACACGTTACATGATTGAGGCAATGAAAAATGTTTTACACATTTCTGATAATACGAGTACCACCAAAAAAAGGGGTATTATGTTCGGTGAGGAAAAACTACCTGTAGTTTTCCTGAATCTGAGAAATTAAATGAGGTGTGTGATAATGCGTGGGTTTCCCCCGATAACAACGGATAATTTCTAAAATGTTATTGGCATTATATCCTTTCCCGCCAGAGGTTAGGGTGCGTTGGGAAACACCCCCTAGGGGGGATAAAGCGCTCACACGCTTGTAAGGGCTCTACCTTCGCCTGAGATGGCCGCCCTTAAGGATCCTGCTGATAGAAAGCAGGAGGGTATCCTAAAAGGTATTTACACACATACTGGTGTTATACTGCGACCAGCAATCGCCTCAGCCTGGATGTGCAGTGCTGGGTTGGCGTGGTCGGATTCCCTGACTGAAAATATTGATACCCTAGATAGGGACAGTATATTTTTGCCTATAGAGCATTTAAAAGATGCATTTTTATATATGCGTGATGCACAGCGGAATATTTGCCGACTGGCATCAAGTCTAAGCGCGTTGTCCATTTCTACCAGTAGAGGGTTATGGACACGTCAGTGGTCAGGTGATGCGTATTCCAAACGGCATTTGGAAGTATTGCTTTATTAAGGGAGGAGTTATTTGGGGTCGGTCTTTCAGACCTGGTGGCCACGGCAACAGCTGGGAATTCCACGTTTGTACCCCAGGTCGCCTCTCAACATGAGAAGACGCCGTATTATCAGGCGCAGTCTTTTCGTGGACAAGCGGGCAAAAGGTTCCTCATTTCTGCCCCGTGACAGAGGGAGAGGAAAAAGGCTGCAGAAATCAGCCAGTTCCCAGGAACAGAAACCCTCTCCCGCCTCTGCCAAGCCCTCAGTATACGCTGGGGCTTTACAAGCAGAATCAGGCACGGTGGGGGGCCCGTCTCAATGAATTTCAGCGCGCAGTGGGCTCACTCGCAAGTAGACCCCTGGATCCTTCAGGTGATATCTCAGGGGTACAAATTAGAATTCGAGACGTCTCCCCCTCGCCGTTTCCTAAAGTCGGCTTTACCGATGTCTCCTTCTGACAGGGAGACAGTTTTGGAAGCCATTCACAAGCTGTATTCCCAGCAGGTGATAATCAAGATACCCCTCCTGCAACAGGGAACGGGGTATTATTCCACACTGTTGTGGTACCGAAGCCGGACGGCTCGGTGAGACCGATTCTAAATCTAAAATCTTTGAACACTTACGTACAGAGGTTCAAATTCAAGATTGAGTCACTCAGAGCAGTGATTGCGAACCTGGAAGAAGGGGACTACATGATGTCTCGGGACATCAAGGATGCTTACCTTCATGTCAAAATTTACCCTTCTCACCAAGGGTACCTCAGGTTTATGGTACAGAACTGTCACTATCAGTTCAGACGCTGCCGTATGGATGGTACACGGCACCCCGGGTCTTTACCAAGGTAATGGCCGAAATGATGATATTCCTTCGAAGGAAGTGAATTTTAGTTATCCCTTCCTTGGACAATTCCCTGATAAGGGTAAGATCCAGGGAACAGTTGGAGGTCGGTGTAGCACTATCTCAGGTAGTGTTGCGGCAGCACGATTGGATTCTCAATATTCCAAAATCGCACCTGGTTCCGACGACGTGTCTTCTGTTCCTAGGGATGATCCAGAAAAAGGTGTTTCTCCCGGAGGAGAAAGCCAGGGAGTTATCCGAGCTAGTCAGGAACCTCCTAAAACCGAGCCAAGTCTCAGTGCATCAATGCACAAGGGTTCTGGGTAAAATGGTGGCTTCCTACGAAGCAATCCCATTCGGCAGATTCCACGCAAGAACTTTCCAGTGGGACCTGCTGGACAAATGGTCCGGATCGCATCTTCAGATGCATCAGCGGATAACCCTGTCACCAAGGACAAGGGTGTCCCTCCTGTGGTGGTTGCAGAGTGCTCATCTTCTAGAGGGCCGCAGATTAGGCATTCAGGACTGGGTCCTGGTGACCACGGATGCCAGCCTGCGAGGCTGGGGAGCAGTCACACAGGGAAGGAATATCCAGGGCTTATGGTCAAGCCTGGAGACATCACTTCACATAAATATCCTGAAGCTAAGGGACATTTACAATGCTCTAAGCTTAGCAAGACCTCTGCTTCAAGGTCAGCCGGTGTTGATCCAGTCGGACAACATCACGGCAGTCACCCACGTAAACAGACAGGGTGGCACAAGAAGCAGGAGGGCAATGGCAGAAGCTGCAAGGATTCTTCGCTGGGCGGAAAATCATGTGATAGCACTGTCAGCAGTATTCATTCCGGGAGTGGACAACTGGGAAGCAGACTTCCTCAGCACGACCTCCACCCGGGAGAGTGGGGACTTCACACAGAAGTCTTCCACATGATTAAAAACTCGACAGGTATTGCGCCAGGTCCAGGGACCCTCAGGCAATAAGCTGTAGACGCTCTGGTAACACCGTGGGTGTACCAGTCAGGGTATGTGTTCCCTCCTCTGCCTCTCATACCCAAGGTACTGAGATTGATAAGATGGAGAGGAGTAAGCACTATATTTGTGGTTCCGGATTGGCCAAGAAGGACTTGGTAACCGGAACTTCAAGAGATGCTCACGGAGGATCCGTGGCCTCTACCTCTAAGAAGGGACCTGCTCCAGCAAGGACCCTGTCTGTTCCAAGACTTACCGCGGCTGCGTTTGACGGCATGGCGGTTGAACGCCGGATCCTGAAGGAAAAAAGGCATTCCGGATGAAGTCATCCCTATCCTGATCAAAGCCAGGAAGGATGTAACCGCAAAAACATTATCACCGCAATTGGCGAAAATATGTTGCGTGGTGCGAGGCCAGTAAGGCCCGACGGAGGAAATTCAACTGGGTCGATTCCTACATTTCCTGCAAACAGGAGTGTCTATGGGCCTGAAATTGGGGTCCATTAAGGTTCAAATTTCGGCCCTGTCAATTTTCTTCCAAAAAGAACTAGCTTCAGTCCCTGAAGTTCAGACGTTTGTAAAAGGGGTACTGCATATACAGCCTCCTTTTGTGCCTCCAGTGGCACTTTGGGATCTCAATGTAGTTTTGGGTTCCAAAAGTCACATTGGTTTGAACCACTTAAATCTGTGGAGTTAAAATATCTCACATGGAAAGTGGTCATGCTGTTGGCCCTGGCCTGGGCCAGGCGCGTGTCAGAATTGGCGGCTTTATCCTGAAAAAGCCCTTATCTGATTTTCCATTCGGACAGGGCGGAATTGAGGACTCGTCCTCAGTTTCTCCCCAAGGTGGTTTCAGCGTCTCACCTGAACCAACCTATTGGTGGTGCCTGCGGCTACTAGGGACTTGGAGGCCTCCAAGTTGCTAGACGTTGTCAGTGCCCTGAAAATATATGTTTCCAGGACGGCTGGAGTCAGGAAATCTGACTCGCTGTTTATCCTGTGTGCACCCAACAAGCTGGGTGCTCCTGCTTCTAAGCAGACTATTGCTCGTTGGATTTGTAGTACAATTCAGCTTGCACATTCTGTGGCAGGCCTGCCACAGCCAAAAATCTGTAAATGCCCACTCCACAAGGAAGGTGGGCTCATCTTGGGCGGCTGCCCGAGGGGTCTCGGCTTTACAACTTTGCCGAGCAGCTACTTGGTCAGGAGCAAATACGTTTGTAAAATTCTACAAAATTGATATCCTGGCTGAGGAGGACCTGGAGTTCTCTCATTTGGTGCTGCAGAGTCATCCGCACTCTCCCGCCCGTTTGGGAGCTTTGGTATAATCCCCATGGTCCTTACGGAGTCCCCAGCATCCACTTAGGACGTTAGAGAAAATAAGAATTTACTTACCGATAATTCTATTTCTCATAGTCCGTAGTGGATGCTGGGCGCCCATCCCAAGTGCGGATTGTCTGCAATACTTGTACATAGTTATTGTTACAAAAATCGGGTTATTATTGTTGTGAGCCATCTTTCAGAGGCTCCTCTGTTATCATGCTGTTAACTGGGTTCAGATCACAGGTTATACGGTGTGATTGGTGTGGCTGGTATGAGTCTTACCCGGGATTCAAAATCCTTCCTTATTGTGTACGCTCGTCCGGACACAGTATCCTAACTGAGGCTTGGAGGAGGGTCATAGGGGGAGGAGCCAGTGCACACCAGATAGTCCTAAAGCTTTCTTTAGATGTGCCCAGTCTCCTGCGGAGCCGCTATTCCCCATGGTCCTTACGGAGTCCCCAGCATCCACTACGGACTATGAGAAATAGAATTATCGGTAAGTAAATTCTTATTATTAATTATATGTGGGCCAGAAAAGTCCATTCAAAATGACAATCACTGTTTTCTATGTGTGAAACGGGTTCAGTGTGAAAGGTACCAAAACGGTAATGAAATGGTAATATACTGGTTACAACATGCGATGTGAAGGGGGTTTAACTGCTCAGACCCGTTTTAAAAGCAGGGTTTGCGATGTGAAAGCTGTATAACTTTTGGTAGCTCTCAAGGACCAGGGTTAGCTATCCCTGCACTAGACGATATTGTGTACAATGTACCTGATACGGACACATCGTTCATGATATTGTCCAGTGTGTATGAACTATGTCGCTGACAATGCGTGCTCCTGCGTGTCCTCGATGACATCCTCCGGCGTATGACATCACTAGCGAGGGACTTGTTGCCGAATGCAGCATGTCCCTCGCCGCTGTCTTTTTTTCGATGCCGACAGCGCTTGGGTACCATCGCTGACTACGCTGCAGCATTTGCGTGTCATCTAGTGTGTGCATAGCGTATGAGTAATGCATCAGCAATTACAAAGAAATTATTTGCAGATTCTGAGATTTTTTCTCCCCGGATTTAAAAATTCCCCAATCCACCAATCTGCGCCATGCATTAGATATTTCTCAGTGATTTGCAGATCATTTCAGCAATTACAAATCTACCAACCTTGAAAGGCTCATCAGTTTACTAGAAATGGTCTGCAAATCTGTTACCATACACTAGCAATCTACAGCCCCAATTGATCTGTGAAATCCAATATGTTGGACAACCTGATTTAACAATCCCAATCCGGGTTTTCTCTGGCAAGGTCCACAGGATAACAATGGGATATGATGGAGCAACAGCAGATTGGCACCAAACGATCAAAAGCTTTCTGGCCTCCCAGGATGCAACGGGCCCGTCCATATATCCCGCCCACTGGCTCAGGCAAATCAGTTTTTTGTTTGGCGCGGCAGGAGCCGGACCATGGTCAGAGGGCTGCTGTTTTTTTTAGCAGCCCTAAGCTTTCTGATGTTATTTTTAATAATCTTACTAGTTTTTGAGTGATCTTTTCTAAACTGCGTCTTATACGCTTAGAAATAGTCGCTCCAACAACTCTCCGCCAGGTCGCGACAACGCTTACCCATGAGTACAGTGCTGTTTCGGTGGGCATCTGTGTCGGATATACTAGCAGGTCCAGCAGACGTTACCAGTCTGTGGCCGGAGCACGGAGAGAAGGTAAGGCATCGATTCCGTTTAGTAGATGGAATACGGACAAAGCCGTACTGTATTGGGTGGAGACTACCAAACAGCCAGCGCTAGGCCTTAGGAATCTTAGGCACCAGGAATAGTGTGAAGCCGCGATCCCTAGGGTTAATGTCAGCAGGAGGAGTCAGACGCCCCTCCTCCCAGTTCATGACCAGTTTCCCTCGAGTCTCCCGCAATGAACTGATTCCTCGCTTCCGTCTCAGACGCTACCACGAGGGGACTCGGTCGCAGCAGGCCACTGCGTCGGTGTTCACTGAGCGCTACCACGAGAGACCCGGTTGCAGCATAAGGGGCTGTGTGATCACTGCATCTGTGTTCACTGAATGCTACCGTGAGGAGACCCAGTCGCAGCATAGGCGGCTGTGTGACCGGTGCGTCTGTGTTCACTATAGGTGCCTGGAGCGGCAGTGTACACTAGTAGCTTCTGGATCCACTGAGCGTTCGCTAACGTATTGATCGATCTTGGAAGTGAGGTGAGTCTCCCTGTATCCCCCTCTACTGAGTACGGGTTATACAGCACTAAAATTCTGTCTACTTTTTCCAGTATGAATAGTTAAAATAAGTGCCTATTGCATATGAGTCTGTTTACATTTACTGTGGTTTTCTTACGTTACGTTAGATCTATTCGCCTACATAATTATAAAAGTGTTTGTAGTTGATGATGTGACTAATCTATAACATGTGACTGCTAGTGTAATTGCTGACTTTAATATATGTTTGTCAGTTGTTTCTTCTGATCCTCAATGCTGGTGCATGGGTAGGGTCAGAGTGATATCACTTTTTAGGTTAAAGTGATTACAGTCACAAATCGGGTGGTACACTGTGAAAGTGATGATTATTTATCACGTCTAAGAGCGGCAAAAATGACGAAGGTACACTTACAGTAACACCAACTCATATCATGTTTGTCTTGCAAAACTGTATTATCCTCTCAGGATCTGGTTCAGCATGGTTTATGTGCAAATTGTTTTGCTTTTCAGAAAAATACAAGGCAGATCCCGGTGCAACGTCAGGTACAGATGGATCCACCTTGGGCTATGTTTGCACAGACCTTGTCCAGTATAGCTGAATTGGTAATTCCTACAGCTTCTTTACCAGGAACGGGGTACACTATTAACCCATACATGCAGCTCCCTACCTAAGGTATATAATTTCCCCCAGCAGCTTCTCAAATTAAACAAGCTGATAAACCGATGGTAAGTAAATCTTCACCTGCACAGGCTACACATGACGATTCATCGGAAGATGAAAGCTCAGTTTACTCTACTTCGACATACGAAGAGGAGGCAGAAGGTCTCAGCTCAGTGGATATAGCTGAATTAATTAGAGCAATGAAGGCCATTCTATCCTTAAATGATAAAGCAGAGCCTGTGTTAAAAACCAAGGCACTTGTGTTTTAAACGTCCCAAAACAGTTAAGACTGAGTTTCCAGGGTCAGACCAGCTGACGGAAATCATGGAAGAGGCTTGGGCAACACCCAATAAAAAATATAGATTTCCTGAAAAAGTGGAATTCCAATTATCCTTTTCCAGCCGGGGACTGTTTAAAAAGGGAGGTGGCTCCTAAAGTAGATACGTATGTAATTCGATTAGTGCGGAAATCTATATTGCCTTTGCCGTCAACATCATTAAATGATGTCACGGATAGGAGAGTGGATGGTTTTCTAAAAACATATTTTCTCTAACGTCCTAGTGGATGCTGGGGACTCCGTAAGGACCATGGGGAATAGACGGGCTCCGCAGGAGACTGGGCACTCTAAAGAAAGATTAGGTACTATCTGGTGTGCACTGGCTCCTCCCTCTATGACCCTCCTCCAGACCTTAGTTAGAATCTGTGCCCGGCCAGAGCTGGGTGCTCCTAGTGGGCTCTCCTGAGCCTGCTAGTAAAAGAAAGTATCTGTTTAGGTTTTTTATTTTCAGTGAGCTTCTGCTGGCAACAGACTTACTGCTACGAGGGACTGAGGGGAGAGAAGCAAACCTACCTGTCTACAGCTAGGTTGCGCTTCTTAGGCTACTGGACACCATTAGTTCCAGAGGGTTCGAACACAGGCATCTGTCCTCGATCGTCCGTTCCCGGAGCCGCGCCGCCGTCCCCCTCGCAGAGCCAGAAGAACAGAAGCTTGAAGACGGCGAAAACGGCGGCTGAAGACTCCTGTCTTCATTTAAGGTAGCGCACAGCACCGCAGCTGTGCGCCATTGCTCCCAGCACACTTTCACACTCCGGTCACTGTAGGGTGCAGGGCGCTGGGGGGGGCGCCCTGGGCAGCAATTGAAGTATCTTTTTGGCATAACAGACATATATACAGTCAGGCACTGTATATATGTAAAAACCCCCGCTATTTTTTTCACACAGAAGCGGGACAGAAGCCCGCCGCTGAGGGGGCGGGGCCTTCTTCCTCAGCACACTAGCGCCATTTTCTCTTCACAGCTCCGCTGGAAGGACGCTCCCCAGGCTCTCCCCTGCAGTATCCAGGTACAAGAAGGGTAAAAAAGAGAGGGGGGGCACATAAATTTAGGCGCAAAAGACATAAAATCGGCAGCTTTTGGGTAATTACTTATTATAGTGAATATCCCTGGGTTATATAGCGCTGTGGTGTGGGCTGGCATACTCTCTCTCTGTCTCCCCAAAGGCCTTTGTGGGGTCCTGTCCTCAGTCAGAGCATTCCCTGTGTGTGTGCTGTGTGTCGGTACGGCTATGTCGACATATTTGATGAGGAGGGTTATGTGGAGGCGGAGCAAGTGCGGATAAATGTGGTGTCGCCGCCGTCGGGGCCGACACCTGCTTGGATGGATATGTGGAAGGTCTTAAATGATAATGTAAGCTCCTTGCATAAAAGGTTTGATGACGCTGCAGCCTTGGGACAGCCGGGGTCTCAACCCGGGCCTGCCCAGGCGACTCAGAGGCCGTCAGGGTCTCATAAACGCCCACTATCTCAGATGGTTGACACAGATGCCGACACGGAGTCCGACTCCAGTGTCGACGATGATGAGGCACAATTACAGCCTTAGATGACCAAGGCCATCCGCTACATGATTATTGCAATGAAAGATGTATTGCACATTTCGGAGGTTAAGCCTGTCCCTGACAAGAGGGTGTATATGTTTGGGGAGAAAAAGCAGGCAGTGACTTTTCCCCCGTCACATGAATTAAATGAGTTATGTGAAGAAGCGTGGAGTTCCCCTGATAAGAAAGTGGGGATTTCCAAAAAATTACTGCTGGCGTACCCTTTCCCGCCAACGGACAGGTTACGTTGGGAATCCTCCCCTACGGTAGACAAGGCGCTGACACACTTATCTAAGAAGGTGGCCCTGCCGTCTCAGGATACGGCCGCCCTAAAGGATCCTGCGGATAGGAAGCAGGAAGCTATCTTGAAGTCAGTGTATACACACTGTGGTACTCTACTGAGACCAGCTATTGCTTCAGCCTGGATGTGTAGCGCTGTAGCAGCATGGACAGATACTCTGTCAGAGGACATAGATGCCCTGGACAGGGATACTGTCTTGCTAACCCTGGGCCATATAAAAGACGCCGTCTTATATATGCGGGATGCCCAGAGGGACATTTGCCTGCTGGGCTCTAGAATTAATGCAATGTCCATTTCTGCCAGGAGGGTCTTATGGACTCGGCATTGGACAGGGGATGCCGATTTTAAAAAAACACATGGAGGTTTTGCCTTTATAAGGGTGAGGAATTGTTTGGGGATGGCCTCTCGGACCTTGTGTCCACAGCGACAGCTGGAAAGTCGAATTTCTTGCCTCAGGTTTCCTCACAGCCTAAGAAAGCACCGTATTATCAAATGCAGTCCTTTCGTTCTCAGAGAAGCAAGAAGGTCAGAGGTGCATCCTTTCTTGCCAGAGGCAGGGGTAGAGGAAAGAAGCTGCACCATGCAGCTAGTTCCCAGGAACAAAAGTCCTCCCCGGCTTCCACTAAGTCCACCGCATGACGCTGGGGCTCCACAGGCGGAGCCAGGAGCGGTGGGGGCGCGTCTCCGAAAATTCAGCAACCAGTGGGTTCGCTCACAGGTGGATCCTTGGGCTATACAAATTGTATCTCAGGGATACAAGCTGGAGTTCGAAGTGACTCCCCCTCACCGTTACCTAAAATCAGCCTTGCCAGCTTCCCCCACGAAAAGGGAGGTAGTCCTGGCGGCAATTCACAAGCTGTACCTCCAGCAAGTGATAATAATGGTCCCCCTCCTTCAACAGGGAAGGGGTTACTATTCCACACTGTTTGTGGTACCGAAACCGGACGGTTCGGTAAGACCCATTCTGAATTTAAAATCCTTGAACATTTATATGAAAAAATTCAAGTTCAAAATGGAATCGCTCAGAGCGGTCATTGCAAGCCTGGAAGAGGGGGATTTTATGGTATCTCTGGACATCAAGGATGCTTACTTGCATGTCCCCATTTATCCACCTCACCAGGAGTACCTCAGGTTTGTGGTACAGGACTGTCATTACCAATTCCAGACGTTGCCGTTTGGTCTGTCCACGGCACCGAGAGTATTTACCAAGGTAATGGCCGAAATGATGGTACTCCTTCGGAAGCAAGGAGTTACGGTTATCCCGTACTTGGACGATCTCCTCATAAGGGCGAGGTCCAGGGAGCAGTTGTTGATCAGCGTAGCACACTCTCAGGAAGTGTTGCAACAGCACGGCTGGATTCTGAATATTCCAAAGTCGCAGCTGATTCCTACGACGCGTCTGCCCTTCCTGGGTATGATTCTGGACACAGAACAGAAGAAGGTGTTTCTCCCGGAGGAGAAGGCCCAGGAGTTAGTGAATCTGGTCAGGGACCTCCTAAAACCAAAACAGGTGTCTGTGCATCACTGCACGCGAGTCCTGGGAAAGATGGTGGCCTCATACGAAGCCATTCCCTTCGGCAGGTTCCATGCGAGGATCTTTCAGTGGGATCTGCTGGACAAGTGGTCCGGATCGCATCTTCAGATGCATCGGCTGATCACCCTGTCCCCGAGGGCCAGGGTGTCTCTTCTGTGGTGGCTGCAGAGTGCTCATCTTCTCGAGGGCCGCAGGTTCGGCATACAGGACTGGGTCCTGGTGACCACGGATGCAAGCCTCCGCAGATGGGGGGCAGTCACTCAGGGAAGAAACTTCCAAGGGCTGTGGTCAAGTCAGGAGACTTGTCTGCACATAAATATACTGGAACTAAGGGCCATATACAACGCCCTGAGTCAAGCGGAGCCCCTGCTTCGAGACCAACCAGTGCTGATTCAGTCAGACAACCTCACGGCGGTCGCCCATGTAAACCGCCAGGGCGGCACAAGAAGCAGGGTGGCGATGGCAGAAGCCACAAAGATTCTTCGTTGGGCGGAGATTCACGTACAAGCACTGTCAGCAGTGTTCATTCCGGGAGTGGACAACTGGGAAGCAGACTTCCTCAGCAGACACGACCTCCACCCGGGAGAGTGGGGACTTCATCAAGAAGTCTTGACACAGATTGCAAATCGATGGGATCTGCCACAGGTGGACATGATGGCGTCCCGCCTCAACAAAAAGCTAAAAAGATATTGCTCCAGGTCAAGGGACCCTCAGGCGATAGCTGTGGACGCGCTAGTGACACCCTGGGTGTTCCAGTCGGTATATGTGTTCCCTCCTCTTCCTCTCATACCCAAGGTACTGAGAATAGTAAGAAAAAGAGGAGTGAGAACAATACTCATCGTTCCGGATTGGCCAAGAAGGACTTGGTACCCAGAATTACAAGAGATGATCACAGAGGACCCATGGCCTCTGCCTCTCAGACAGGACCTGTTGCAACAGGGGCCCTGTCTGTTTCAAGACTTACCGCGGCTGCGTTTGGCGGCATGGCGGTTGAACGTCGAATCCTAACGGAAAAGGGCATCCCGGATGAAGTGATTCCTACGCTGATAAAAGCTAGGAAGGATATAACAGCTAAGCATTATCACCGTATATGGCGAAGATATGTTGCTTGGTGTGAGGCCAGGATGGCCCCTACAGAGGAATTCCAGCTGGGTCGATTTCTGCACTTCCTACAGTCAGGTGTGACTATGGGCCTGAAATTAGGGTCCATAAAGGTCCAGATTTCGTCCCTATCCATTTTCTTTCAAAAAGAACTGGCTTCACTGCCTGAGGTGCAGACGTTTGTAAAGGGAGTGCTGCATATTCAGCCCCCTTTTGTGCCACCAGTGGCACCTTGGGTTCTTAACGTTGTGTTGGATTTCCTGAAATCCCACTGGTTTGAACCACTTAAGACCGTGGAACTAAAGTATCTCACGTGGAAAGTGGTCATGCTGTCGGCCTTAGCATCAGCGAGGCGTGTATCAGAATTGGCGGCTTTGTCACGTAAAAGCCCTTATTTGAGCTTCCATATGGACAGGGCAGAATTGCGGACTCGTCCCCAATTTCTCCCAAAGGTGGTATCATCGTTTCATTTGAACCAACCTATTGTGGTCCCTGCGGCTACTCGGGACTTGGAGGACTCCAAGTTGCTGGACGTAGTCCGGGCTTTGAAAATATATGTTTCCAGAACGACTGGAGTCAGGAAGACTGACTCGCTGTTTATTCTGTATGCACCCAATAAGCTGGGTGCTCCTGCTTCAAAGCAAACTATTGCTCGCTGGATCTGTTGCACGATTAAGCTGGCTCATTCTGCGGCTGGATTGCCGCATCCAAAATCAGTGAAAGCCCATTCCACAAGGAAGGTGGGCTCTTCTTGGGCGGCTGCCCGAGGGGTCTCGGCTTTACAGCTTTGCCGAGCGGCTACTAGGTCGGGTTCAAACACCTTTGCAAAGTTCTACAAGTTTGATACCCTGGCTGAGGAGGACCTTGTGTTTGCTCATTCGGTGCTGCAGAGTCATCCGCACTCTCCCGCCCGTTTGGGAGCTTTGGTATAATCCCCATGGTCCTTACGGAGTCCCCAGCATCCACTAGGACATTAGAGAAAATAAGAATTGACTCACCGGTAATTCTATTTCTCGTAGTCCGTAGTGGATGCTGGGCGCCCGTCCCAAGTGCGGACTTTCTGCAATACGTGTGTATAGTTATTGCTTAATAAAGGGCTATTGTTATGAGCCATCCGTTGAGTGATGCTCAGTTGTTGTACATACTGTTAACTGGGTAAGGTTATCACGAGTTGTACGGTGTGGCTGGTATGAGTCTTACCCTGGATTCCAAAATCCTTTCCTTGTAATGTCAGCTCTTCCGGGCACAGTTTCCCTAACTGAGGTCTGGAGGAGGGGCATAGAGGGAGGAGCCAGTGCACACCAGTTAGTACCTAATCTTTCTTTAGAGTGCCCAGTCTCCTGCGGAGCCCGTCTATTCCCCATAGTCCTTACGGAGTCCCCAGCATCCACTACGGACTACGAGAAATAGAATTACCGGTGAGTAAATTCTTATTTTTTCTGTCTGGGGCAGTCATAAGGCCAGCCATGGCTTCAGCTTGGATGGCAAAGGCAGTGGCTGCCAGGGCTGATGCAATGGAAGGTGATTTTTCATCAGTTTCTAGAGAGCAAAAATCCCATATAGCTCATATTAAACAGGCTGCAGTATTCTTGGAAGAAGCAGCATTAGATATGGGTACTATTGCTTCTAGGGCATCAGTCTCAACAATTGCTGCTCGCAGAGCAGTTTGGTTACGTACGTGGAAAGCTGATTCAGAATCTAAGAAGGTTTTGGAATCTGCCCTTTTCTGGAAATATTCTGTTTGGTAAAGAATTGACTGATAATCTGGAGTCAGAAGCAGACTCAAAGAAGGTCAAGTTTCCTTCCACATATAACCCCAAACCTAGGGGTCCGGTTTTCGGCACTTTCGGTCTCAAGGAAAAGCAAAGAGAAAAAGTGATCGTAAGCAGCCCCAATACAATAAGTTTAGTAAGTCAAAAAAGCATTGGGCTACTAGAGGGCCAGCTTCCAAACCAGAAGATCAGCCATCAGCCTGATGGTGCGGGCCTCCTACTGGGGGAACCCAGGGGAAGGGGCCGACTTCTTCAGTTTGCACAGATCTGGCGACACAGTCTACAACAGATGCCTGGGTGCAAGAAGCGGTATCTCCTAGGTTTTTTTTTTTCCCTTCAAGAAGCATCCTCCTCGAAGTTTCTTCTGCACCAGCCCGTCTTGGGTAGAGACGAAGGCTAGGGTTTTGCAAGAAGCAGTTCAGAAATTGCTTCAGTCAGGAGTAGTCATTCCAGTACCTCCTGCACAACGAGGACAGGGTTTTTACTCCAACCTGTTTTGGGTTCAGAAGCCAAATGGGTTATTTCGGCCCATTCTCAATCTCAAAATGCTAAACAAATATATTTTGGTACCGAGGTTCCACGTGGAAACGTTGTGCTCCATAGTTTTCGCCATTGAGCCAGGGGATTATATGGTATCCCTGAATATTCAGGATGCTTACCTACATGTTCCCATGGCACTGTCCCATCGGTGTTATCTCAGGTTCGCCATTCTCCAGCAGCATTTTCAGTTCCAGGCCCTACTCTTTGGTTTAACCACAGCCCCTAGAGTATTTACCAAGATTATGGTGGTGATGGCAGTTTATCTCCGCAAGCAGGGAATAAGAATTTTTCCATACCTCGACGACCTGTTAATCCTGGTACAATCACAGGAATTGCTCCTGTGCCATCTCCAACAGACAATGACATGTCTGCAGAGACACGGGTGGCTCATAAATTGGGCAAAATCATCTCTGGTGCCGTCACAACGGATGACTCACTTGGGGGCTGTACTGGATTCAGGTCTGCAGAAAGTATTTTTACCTCGGAACAAGATATCCAAGAAACAGTCAAAGATTCAGGACTTGTTACTCAGTCAAAAGGTATCCATTCACGCAGCAATGCGAGTGATAGGTTTGATGGTGTCAACATTCAACATGGTGGAGTATGCACAATTCCACTCGAGGCCTCTGCAGCATCTGATTCTGGCCAGATGGAATGGAATACATCAGACAATAAAGAAACAGACTATGATCCTTCCAGTAAAGGTAAGAAGGTCATTAGCCTGGTGGCTACAGACATCCCATCTAGACAAGGGGAGACCCTTTTGGATATCATATTGGGAGGTCCTGACAACAGATGCCAGTCTTCAGGGCTGGGGAGCAGTGTCCGGAAAATTATGGTTGCAGGGACAATGGACCAGAGCAGGAAGTTGCCTGCCAATATACCTGTTAGAACTTCGGTCCATATACATGGCACTGAGTCAGGCAAAGGACATTCTTCAAGGAAAACCAGTCCAGATCCGCTCGGACAATGCGACGATAGTAGCGTACCTCATCCATCAGGGAGGAACTCGCAGCCAAAAAGCAATGAAGGAGCTAAGTCATATACTAAAGTGGGCAGAACTCCATCTTCCAGCCTTGTCTGCAGTATTCATTCCGAGAGTCCTAAACTGGGAAGCGGACTTTCTCAGTCGACACACCATTCCAGCAAGCGAATGGTCTCTACACCCGGAGGTCTTTCAGACTCTAGTAGACGAATGGGCGTTGCCAGAGAGAGATCTCATGGCATCACGTCTGAACAACAAAGTGCCCGCATATGGGTCAAGAACAAAGGATCCTGGAGCGATCTTTCTGGACGCCATGTCGGTGAGATGGGACTTTCATCTGGACTATCTGTTTCCTCCGATCACCCTGTTACCCAGGGTGGTGAGGAAAATAAAGCAAGCAAAGGGTGCCGTCATTCTAATAGCTCCGGCTTGGCCCAGAAGGCATTGGTACACAGATCTTACTCCCTCAACGTCCAGATCTACTGATGCAGGGTCCCTGTTATCACCGACATCTGGATCGACTGTCATTGACGGCGTGGCTCTTGAAACATCTATCCTAAAGTCAAGAGGATTCTCTAAACAGGTAATTCAAACAATGCTTAGAGCAAGGAAACCCTCCTCAGCTCGTATTTATCACCGAATATGGCAGGCCTATATTCATTGGTGCAGTGAAGGTAGTATGGACCCGAAATCTTTTAGTTTCCAGGGTCCTAGCATTCCTTCAGGCAGGATTGGATAAAGGTTTGAAGGTGGCTTCCTTGAGAGTGCAGGTATCAACATTGACTGTTTGGTTCCAAAACAAAATTGCCAATTTACAGGATGTGTACTTTTTTCCAGGGAATGCTGCGCATTCAAACTCCCTTTGTTCCGCCTACAGTACCGAGGGACTTTTATGTTTAGTCCTGAAAACCCTTCAAGTTGCCCCATTTGAACCACTTAACAAGGTGGATCTTAAATGGTTGACAGCAAAAGTTCTCTTTCTACTGACTATGGCATCCGCTAGAACAGTATCAGATTTAGGAGCGCTGTCATGTCGTTCCCCATTTCTGATTATTTTTTTTATCCAGATAAAGCAGTTCACAGAACTAGGTCTGGGTATCTTCCGAAGGTGGTGTCTAAATTCCACCTTAATGAAGAAATTGTAGTCCCGCCTTTTCAGGTATCGGGACTTTCTGCAGGAGATGCGTCGCTGGACGTAGTCCGGGCATTAACGATCTACGTGTATCGTACCAGTGCCATCAGAAAGACCGATTCTATTTTCATTCTCTACAGATTTCACAAGAGAGTATGGCCTGCTACTAAAGAGACGCTGGCAAGATGGCTTCGAATTACTATTTCAGAAGCATATTCTCAAGCTGATCTCCCTGTTCCGGCTAATGTCTCTGCTCACTCTACTCGTAAGATAGGTCCTTCATGGGCAGCACAACATGGTGCTTCAGCAGAACAGATATGTAAGGCAGCCACATGGTCTTCCATTAACACATTCATTAGACATTATGCCTTGGATACTTATGCCTCTCATGACTCTGAATTTGTGCGTAAGGTTCTCCTGTCCAATCAGGAGCGTCCCTACCACTAAATTGCTTTGGGAAATCCCAATGTTATCCTGTGGACCCTGCCAGAGAAATATAAGTTTATGGTAAGAATTTACCGTCGATAATGGTATTACTCCTAAGTCCACAGGTTCCACAGGGATCCCTCCCTGACGCACCTGATTTGAGGATCCTTCTACTCACTAACCGCTTCCTCCTTGTATGGAAGGGTGTGCATGTGTGTTATTCTCGCCTAATTAGGGCTCTACATGATGCTCCTGCCTTGTGATTTGGAATACAACTGATTTGCCTGAGCCAGTAGGCGGGATATATGGATGGGCCCGTTGCATCCTGGGAGGCCAGAAAGCTTTTGACCGTTTGGTGCCAATCCACTGTCGTTCCATCATATCCCATTGTTATCCTGTGGAACCTGTGGACTTAGGAGAAATACCGTTATCAACGGTAAGTTCTTACCATAGTGTATATATTTTTTTCTTTTCTTATGAATGTGTTGTCTGTGAACCCCATGTGTGGTATGGAAGGTAGATACTAACTAGGTCGACCACTATTGGTCGACAGGGTGTCTAGGTCGACAGGGTCTTTAAGTTGACATGTTGGCATGGTTTTTTTTGTGTTTTCTTAGTAGAGTGACCGGGAACCCCAATTTGTGCACTGTGTCCCCTCGCATGGCATGCTTCGCTCGCCATGCTTCGGGCAAGGTTTACCGTTCCCAATTGTAGACCATGTGGATCGTTAAGCATGAAAAGGTTAAAAAAAGAAAAAAAATTGTGAAAAGCTCATGTCGACTTTTTGACCTGTCAGCCTAGAACATGTCGACTTAGAGACCCTGTCAACCTAGTTATTGTCGACCATTAGTGGTCGACCTAGATAGTGTCGACCTAGAGACCGGATTCCGTGAACCCCATACATTTCAGATTTATTTACACAATCATCAGCAATCAATTGGGACAATTTGGTGATTTGCAGATGTCTGGGGCCTTGTGACGTACTAAAACCAGGTGAAATGCAGGTTTGAATACAGCCAGTTGCAGAACCTTTGTTAGTAAGTGTTCCCGGATTAAAGGGTTATTATGGGAAGTCTACCCATAGTACAGTTGTTGTTGGTTTTTTATTTGTTTTTTCTAAATGTATGATACAGTAAGACTTGATGTATTTCCAACGTCTTGCATGTTGTGAAAGTGTATTATTTTAACATTTGCTTATGTGCCTAAACTGTACTTTGTTTTCTATAGTTGGTTGGTACGTGTTCAGTATTATACATAATATAATTGTTTGGCTTTGTATAGACCAGCTTCACCTACCATATTTGTTTGCGGTCTCTTACGATGGAGTCTAACCTGTTTCTGCTGTGAGCAATCTGAGACACTGATTGCATGGGGGGGGGAGTCTGTGGTAATTTGATCGGGAGCCTATACGGTGCACGCCCATTATTTCTGCCTGCCGCATCCTGGGGGGCGAGCAGAAATGGGCAAAAAGCCAGGCTTTCTGTATATTTTCCCTTACGCGTTCAACAGTTTAGACTGGTTTAGCCGCTCTACACTGTTAAACCAGAATGGGTGCTCAGTGCAAGAACAAGCACTGTGTTTTGCCCCTTCTAAACTGACTGGCGATATTGCGTGATTGGGTGCACTAAAACAGTTGAATCTCCTTCCATGTTTGTTGCAGCCCAGTACACTTCTAGGTTTCTTGAATATGTAGCTTCTAACAACATTGCGAAAATCATAAAATAAAATCAGCCATGAAAAAACACATTATTTAAGTAGAATAGGGTAGGTTACTTTTGAGCTGTGTGTTGCACAGTGACTTATTTGTACTGTAGGACATAAGTGCAACCCAAAGTGCTTGTTGAGCTAGCACTGTTGGAATATATTTGTGCTGGTGAGGGAAGGGTTGGAATAAAAAACACATGCCATTTATAAACCCAATGTGACTGAAGTATGCTTTAGTCCGTAAAACTTGTGAGCCCAAAATGGACCTAGAAACTGAAAGAACCCCAAAGTTCCCAGATATCCATAGTTGTCCTGTGATCTCACTTCCAACAATCAGGAAGAAGACCTCATTAGCACTCCACTTATCACTACTTCATAAAGTAGACGTAACACGAGAAGTGAATGGGTTGCAGTTTCTGCTTTCTTCTGTTTTCGTTCTTCTCACTTTCCTTTTACATTCTCTCTCTGTCCCTCCCTAGAAACCACTTTATTAGGAACACCTTTCTAGTACTGACTTGAATATGTTATTTGCCCCAGAACAGTCTAAATACTGGCATCGATTCAACAAGGTGGTGGAAACATTCCTTACGGATTCTGATCCATGTTGATATGACGGTAGTATCTATTTGCTGCAGGTTTATCTGCTGCACGTTAGTGTCCAGTTCTACACTAAATATTAACATGAATTCATTCTGAATTTTAACATGATCATTGCAATGCTTTTTGACTGGGTTGACTGTTTCCTGCACATAGAGGCCGATTCAATTGTTTTACCCAGCTGCTTCCACCATGGGCGCAGAACGGGTCAATTCAATTGTTGCTCCGTTTAGATGTCAAGTAGCTGCAGGGCTGCCATTTTCTCGCTGTCTCCTGAGGTGCGCGAAAAAATCTGTGGACATGAATAGGCAAGGTACTGATAGAAAGAAATCCACCGGCACTCGGAGACCTTCAAGGTAAAAAATGTGTAATAAAAATCAATACATAACACTCCAACAATTTGGGGCTAGCAAGCCCCTTTGTCCAGGTGAATAACCATGAAAGATGAGAAGTAACATAACTTTATACTAAAAGTAGAAGCCCCCATGTGCACACACGTCGGACGCCTCCCAGCTCCGGGACACATCGGCTTCCGGTTACGTCATCTGTGAGCGGCCGCCGCTACCATAGCAACCGGACGCCCGTCTCCTCCCGTCTGACGTACTAGTAAATAAACATTGTGTATAGAAAGATTTACATATAGAAAGATATGTGATTACAGTCACATTGTGTAGTACTCTGTGGAAGTGTTGATTTATTTATCATGTCTAAGAGTGGCAAAGGTAATGAAGATACACTCACACCAACATAAACACCAACACTTATATCATTTTGATTTAACCTCTCAGGATCTGGTTCAGGATGGTTTGTGTGCAAATTGTTTTAGCTTTCACCAGGCTCTCTTGAAAAATACAAGGCAGATTCAGGTGCAGGTTGATCCACCTTGGGCTATGTTTGCACAAACCTCCAGTATAGCTGAACGGATAATTCCTCCAACTCCTGTACCAGGAATAGGTTACACGATTAACCCTTACCTGCAGCTTCCCACCTGCGGTTTATCACTTCCAGCAGCAGCCTCTCAAAAGAAACAGGCTGATAAGCCAGTGGTAAGTAAATCTTCATATTCACAGGCTACACATGTTTCAGATGAGGATTCATCGGAGGATGACAGCTCAATAATTTCTACTTCGGCTTACGAAGAGGAAAGTCTCAGCTCAGTAGATATAGCTGAGTTAATTAAAGCAATGAAAGCCATTCTATCCTTAGAGGATTCGGCAGAGCCTGTGTTAAAAACCAAGGCACCCGTGTTTAAACGTCCCAAAACAGTTAAGTCTGAGTTTCCAGGGTCAGATCAGCTGATGGAAATCATGGAAGAGGCTTGGGCTTCGCCCAATAAGAAGTTTAGCATTCCTGAGAAATGGAATTCCAATTATCCTCTTGTTCAAAGGTAAAATTACTCTTACATGTACTTACCAGGTAAATCCTTTTCTTTGAATCCATAGGGGGCACTGGACACCCACCCAGAGCAGTTTACCTGGTTTGGGGTAAGTTCAGTAGATCTTATGGTAACACATTCTCACCGACTGGTTCAAATTTAACAAGTGCTAATCGGTTATGGTGTCAACTGTTTAGTTGTCAGTTACGTTTTGTGTCAACTTTATTGTTGTCCGTTATGTTATATGTAATTCTCCATTGTCAACCTCTCTATCGCTCCTGTTCGGCTCAGTAAAAAACACTGAGGTACTCTGGGATATGGAGGGGAGGAGTAGTTTAAAAAATTAATTTATTTAGTGCCATCTTCCGGTGGAAGCCGTCCATATCCCAAGAGTACTCCAGTGCCCCCTATGGATTCAAAGAAAAGGATTTACATGGTAAGTACCAAAATCCTATTTTATATATATATATATATATATATAATATATATATATATATATATATATATATATATATATATATATATATATATTTATATTTCTCTGACGTCCTAGTGGATGCTGGGGACTCCGTCAGGACCATGGGGAATAGCGGCTCCGCAGGAGACAGGGCACAAAAGTAAAAGCTTTAGGATCAGGTGGTGTGCACTGGCTCCTCCCCCTATGACCCTCCTCCAAGCCCCAGTTAGATTTTTGTGCCCGGCCGAGAAGGGTGCAATCTAGGTGGCTCTCCTAAAGAGCTGCTTAGAGTAAAAGTTTTGTTAGGTTTTTTATTTTCAGTGAGTCCTGCTGGCAACAGGCTCACTGCATCGAGGGACTTAGGGGAGAGAAGTGAACTCACCTGCGTGCAGGATGGATTGGCTTCTTAGGCTACTGGACACCATTAGCTCCAGAGGGAGTCGGAACACAGGTCTCACCCTGGGGTTCGTCCCGGAGCCGCGCCGCCGACCCCCTTGCAGATGCCGAAAAGTGAAGAGGTCCAGAAACCGGCGGCAGAAGACTTTTCAGTCTTCATAAGGTAGCGCACAGCACTGCAGCTGTGCGCCATTGTTGTCAGCACACTTCATAGCAACGGTCACTGAGGGTGCAGGGCGCTGGGGGGGGCGCCCTGGGCAGCAATGATAGTACCTTATTCTGGCTAAAAATACATCACATATAGCCCCTGGGGGCTATATGGATGTATTTAACCCCTGCCAGGTCTCAGAAAAACGAGAGAAGAAGCCCGCCGAAAAGGGGGCAGGGCCTATTCTCCTCAGCACACAGCGCCATTTTCCCTCACAGAAATGCTGGTGGGAAGGCTCCCAGGCTCTCCCCTGCACTGCACTACAGAAACAGGGTTAAAACAGAGAGGGGGGGCACTTATTTGGCGATATGACTATATATATTAAAATGCTATAAGGGAAAAACACTTATATAAAGGTTGTCCCTGTATAATTATAGCGTTTTTGGTGTGTGCTGGCAAACTCTCCCTCTGTCTCCCCAAAGGGCTAGTGGGGTCCTGTCCTCTATCAGAGCATTCCCTGTGTGTGTGTACTGTGTGTCGGTACGTGTGTGTCGACATGTATGAGGACGATGTTGGTGAGGAGGCGGAGCAATTGCCTGTAATGGTGATGTCACTCTCTAGGGAGTCGACACCGGAATGGATGGCTTATTTAAGGAATTACGTGATAATGTCAACACGCTGCAAGGTCGGTTGACGACATGAGACGGCCGGCAAACCAATTAGTACCTGTCCAGGCGTCTCAAACACCGTCAGGGGCGTTAAAACGTCCTTTTACCTCAGTCGGTCGACACAGACACAGGCACGGACACTGACTCCAGTGTCGACGGTGAAGAAACAAACGTATTTTCCTTTAGGGCCACACGTTACTTGTTAAGGGCAATGAAGGAGGTGTTACATATTTCTGATACTACAAGTACCACAAAAAAGGGTATTATGTGGAGTGTGAAAAAACTACCTGTAGTTTTTCCTGAATCAGATAAATTAAATGAAGTGTGTGATGATGCGTGGGTTTCCCCCGATAGAAAATTATTGGCGGTATACCCTTTCCCGCCAGAAGTTAGGGCGCATTGGGAAACACCCCTTAGGGTGGATAAGGTGCTCACACGCTTATCAAAACAAGTGGCGGTACCGTCTCCAGATAGGGCCGCCCTCAAGGAGCCAGCTGATAGGAGGCTGGAAAATATCCTAAAAAGTATATATACACATACTGGTGTTATACAGCGACCAGCGATCGCCTCAGCCTGGATGTGCAGCGCTGGGGTGGCTTGGTCGGATTCCCTGACTGAAAATATTGATACCCTTGACAGGGACAGTATTTTATTGACTATAGAGCATTTAAAGGATGCATTTCTATATATGCGAGATGCACAGAGGGATATTTGCACTCTGGCATCAAGAGTAAGTGCGATGTCCATATCTGCCAGAAGTTGTTTATGGACACGACAGTGGTCAGGTGATGCAGATTCCAAACGGCACATGGAAGTATTGCCGTATAAAGGAGAAAAAGACAACGTCTTTTCAGCCTCAGTCCTTTCGTCCCCATAAGGGCAAGCGGGCAAAAGGCCAGTCATATCTGCCATGGGATAGAGGAAAGGGAAGAAGACTGCAGCAGGCAGCCCATTCCCAGAAACAGAAGCCCTCCACCGCTTCTGCCAAGTCCTCAGCATGACGCTGGGGCCGTACAAGCGGACTCGGGTGCGGTGGGGGGGGGTCGTCTCGAGTTTCAGCACGCAGTGGGCTCACTCGCAAGTGGACCCCTGGATCCTACAAGTAGTATCCCAGGGATACAGATTGGAAATTCGAGACGTCTCCCCCTCGCAGTTTCCTGAAGTCTGCTTTACCAACGTCTCCCTCCGACAGGGAGACAGTAGTGGAAACAATTCACAAGCTGTATTCCCAGCAGGTGATAATCAAAGTACCCCTCCTACAACAAGGAAAGGGGTATTATTCCACACTATATTGTGGTACTGAAGCCAGACGGCTCGGTGAGACCTATTCTAAATCTGAAATAGTTGAACACTTGCATACAAAGGTTCAAATCAAGATGGAGTCACTCAGAGCAGTGATAGCGAACCAGGAAGAAGGGGACTATATGGTGTCCCGGGACATCAGGGATGCTTACCTCCATGTCCCAATTTGCCCTTCTCACCAAGGGTACCTCAGGTTCGTGGTACAGAACTGTCACTATCAGTTTCAGACGCTGCCGGTTGGATTGTCCACGGCACCCCGGGTCCTTACCAAGGTAATGGCCGAAATGATGATTCTTCTTCAAAGAAAATGGACGATCTCCTGATAGGGGCAAGGTCCAGAGAACAGTTGGAGGTCGGAGTAGCACTATCTCAAGTAGTTCTACGACAGCACGGGTGGATTCTAAATATTCCAAAACCGCAGCTGTTTCCGACGACACGTCTGCTGTTCCTAGGGATGATTCTGGACACAGTCCAGAAAAAAAAAAAGGTGTTTCTCCCGGAGAAGAAAGCCAGGGAGTTATCCGAGCTAGTCAGGAACCTCCTAAAACCAGGAAAAGTGTCAGTGAATCATTGCACAAGGGTCCTGGGAAAAATGGTGGCTTCTTACGAAGCGATTCCATTCGGTAGATTTCACGCAAGAACTTTTCAGTGGGATCTGCTGGAAAAATGGTCCGGATCGCATCTTCAGATGCATCAGCGGATAACCCTGTCTCCAAGGACAAGGGTGTTTCTTCTGCGGTGGCTGCAGAGTGCTCATCTACTAAAGGGCCGCAGATTCGGCATTCAGGACTGGGTCCTGGTGACCACGGATGCCAGCCTGAGAGGCTGGGGAGCAGTCACACAGGGAAAAAATTTCCAGGGAGTGTGATCAAGTCTGGAGACTTCTCTCCACATAAATATACTGGAGCTAAGGGCAATTTACAATGTTCTAAGCTTAGCAAGACCTCTGCTTCAAGGTCAGCCGGTATTGATCCAGTGGGACAACATCACGGCAGTCGCCCACGTAAACAGACAGGGCGGCACAAGAAGCAGGAGGGCAATGGCAGAAACTGCAAGGATTCTTCGCTGGGCGAAAAATCATGTGATAACACTGTCAGTAGTGTTCATTCCGGGAGTGGACAACTGGGAAGCAGACTTCCTCAGCAGGCACGACCTCCACCCGGGAGAGTGGGGACTTCATCGCGAAGTATTCCACATGATTGTGAACCGTTGGGAAAGACCAAAGGTGGACATGATGGCGTCCCGCCTGAACAAAAAACTGGACAGGTATTGCTCCAGGTCAAGAGACCCTCAAGCAATATCTGTGGATGTTCTGGTAACACCGTGGGTGTACCAGTTGGTGTATGTGTTCCCTCCTCTGCTTCTCATAACCAAGGTACTGAGAATTATAAGACGTAGAGGAGTAAGAACTATACTCGTGGCTCCGGATGGGCCAAGAAGGACGTGGCACCCGGAACTTCAAGAAATGCTCACAGAGGACTCATGGCCTCTGCCGCTAAGAAGGGACTTGCTTCAGCAAGTACCAGGTCTGTTCCAAGACTTACCGCGGCTGCGTTTGACGGCATGGCGGTGGAACGCCAGATCCTAAGGGAAAAAGGCATTCCGGAAGAGGTCATTCCTACCCTGGTCAAAGCCAGGAAGGAGGTGACCGCAAAACATTATCACCACATGTGGCGAAAATATGTTGCGTGGTGTGAGGCCAGGAAGGCCCCACGAAGAAAATTCAACTCGGTCGATTCCTGCATTTCCTGCAAACAGGAGTGTCTATGGGCCTCAAATTGGGGTCCATTAAGGTTCAAATTTCGGCCCTGTCAATTTTCTTCCAGAAAGAATTGGCTTCAGTTCCTGAAGTCCAGAAGTTTGTCAAGGGAGTATTGCATATACAACCCCCTTTTTTGTGCCTCCAGTGGCACTGTGGGATCTCAACGTAGTTCTGGGATTCCTCAAATCACATTTTAAACCGCTCAAATCTGTGGATTTGAAATATCTCACATGAAAAGTGACCATGCTGTTGGCCCTGGCCTCGGCCAGGCGAGTGTCAGAATTGGCGGCTTTGTCTCACAAAAGCCATATCTGATTGTCCATTCGGACAGGGCAGATCTGCGGACTCGTCCCCAGTTTCTTCCTAAGGTGGTGTCAGCGTTTCACCTGAACCAGCTTATTGTGGTACCTGCGGCTACTAGGGACTTGGAGGACTCCAAGTTGCTAGATGTTGTCAGGGCCCTGAAAATATAGGTTTCCAGGATGGCTGGAGTCAGGAAAACTGACTCGCTGTTATCCTGTATGCACCCAACAAACTGGGTGCTCTTGCTTCTAAGCAGACGATTGCTCGTTGGATTTGTAGCACATTTCAACTTGCACATTCTGTGGCAGGCCTGCCACAGCCTAAATCTGTCAAGGCCCATTCCACAAGGAAGGTGGGCTCATCCTGGGCGGCTGCCCGAGGGGTCTCGGCATTACAACTCTGCCGAGCAGCTACGTGGTCGGGGGAGAACACGTTTGTAAAATTCTACAAATTTGATACCCTGGCTAAAGAGGACCTGGAGTTCTCTCATTCGGTGCTGCAGAGTCATCCGCACTCTCCCGCCCGTTTGGGAGCTTTGGTATAATCCCCATGGTCCTGACGGAGTCCCCAGCATCCACTAGGACGTCAGAGAAAATAAGATTTTACTTACCGATAAATCTATTTCTCGTAGTCCGTAGTGGATGCTGGGCGCCCATCCCAAGTGCGGATTGTCTGCAATACTTGTACATAGTTATTGTTACAAAAATCGGGTTATTATTGTTGTGAGCCATCTTTTCAGAGGCTCCGCTGTTATCATGCTGTTAACTGGGTTCAGATCACAGGTTGTACAGTGTGATTGGTGTGGCTGGTATGAGTCTTACCCGGGATTCAAAATCCTTCCTTATTGTGTACGCTCGTCCGGGCACAGTATCTTAACTGAGGCTTGGAGGAGGGTCATAGGGGGAGGAGCCAGTGCACACCACCTGATCCTAAAGCTTTTACTTTTGTGCCCTGTCTCCTGCGGAGCCGCTATTCCCCATGGTCCTGACGGAGTCCCCAGCATCCACTACGGACTACGAGAAATAGATTTATCGGTAAGTAAAATCTTATTATACAGGTTGAGTATCCCATATCCAAATATTCCGAAATACGGACTTTTTTGAGTGAGACTGATATAGTAAAACCTTTGTTATTTGATGGCTCAATGTACACAAACTTTGTTTAATACTCAAAGTTCTTAAAAATATTGTATTAAATGACCTTCAGGCTGTGTGCATAAGGTGTATATGAAACATAAATGAATTGTGTGAATGTACACACACTTTGTTTAATGCACAAAGTTCTTAAAAATATTGTATTAAATGACCTTCAGGCTGTGTGTATAAGGTGTATATGAAACATAAATGAATTGTGTGACTGTACACACACTTTGCTTAATGCACAAAGTTATAAAAAATATTAGCTAAAATTACCTTCAGGCTGGGTGTATTTGTAACATAAATGCATTCTGTGCTTAGATTTAGGTCCTATCACCATGATATCTCATTATGGTATGCAATTATTCCAAAATATGGAAAATCCGATATCCAAAATTCCTCTGGTCCCAAGCATTTTGGATAAGGGATACTCAACCTGTATATACAAACAAATAGAAAACCACAGCACTCGCCACCCCAGAAGTGGGGTGCAGTGTCCGCACTCGCCACTAATAGGGTGGGGTGCATATAGCCCATGGCCACCTACTCAAAAATATAGAAACAGAAAGTTCAGCGCTCACCAAAATAAGCTCACTTATCCTCACAACATCTAGGAATAAATGAATAAGTGATGGGGGTTTAGTTAGTGAATTGGCCAATGCACGGAAGCCTGCACACCGCTCGCCAAGGTCCCCCACCTTCATGCAGGTCCTACACTATCACAAAATAAAAACCTGGCAACTGTAACACACATAATATAACTACAAATATGCCTACTTGGTTTAAGTCAGGGCTGGCCAAACCGGTCCTCGAGATCTACCAACAGTTCATGTTTTCCAGGCCTCCTGGAGATCTGTAGAATTGCCAGTTAGGAATGACTGCAGCACATCTTAATTAGTAATGGCTACACCTGTGCACCAGCTAGGTGGTCTGGAAAATGTGAACTGTTGGTAGATCTCGAGGACTGGTTTGGCCAGCCCTGGTTTAAGGTGTATCTGCCATAAACTCCATGGCTTTTAAAGGTACACTCGTCACCTGACACTGGCTGATAAATTACTGAAAGGCAGCTGACACAGGTTTAAGATAATAGGGGTGCACAAACAGAGCTTGTGGCCACAGTTATTGAGTTAACCAAGGATTAACCCTAAAATATCTCAATAACTGTGGCCACAAGCTCTGTTTATGCACCCCTATTATCTTAAACCTGTGTCAGCTGCCTTTCAGTAATTTATCAGCCAGTGTCAGGTGACGAGTGTACCTTTAAAAGCCATGGAGTTCATGGCAGATACACCTTAAACCAAGTAGGCATATTTGCAGTTATATTATGTGTGTTACAGTTGCCAGGTTTTTATTTTGTGATAGTGTAGGACCTGCATGAAGGTGGGGTACCTTGGCGAGCGGTGTGCAGGCTTCCATGCATTGGCCAATTCACTAACTAAACCCCCATCATTTATTAATTTTTCTCTGACGTCCTAGTGGATGCTGGGAACTCCGTAAGGACCATGGGGAATAGCGGCTCCGCAGGAGACTGGGCACAAAAGTAAAAGCTTTATGACTAGCTGGTGTGCACTGGCTCCTCCCCCTATGACCCTCCTCCAAGCCTCAGTTAGATTTTTGTGCCCGGCCGAGAAGGGTGCATGCTAGGTAGCTCTCCTGAGCTGCTTAGAGTAAAAGTTTAAATAGGTTTTTTATTTTCAGTGAGACCTGCTGGCAACAGGCTCACTGCATCGTGGGACTAAGGGGAGAAGAAGCGAACTCACCTGCATGCAGAGTGGATTGGGCTTCTTGGCTACTGGACATTAGCTCCAGAGGGACGATCACAGGCTCAGCTTGGATGGGTCCCGGAGCCGCGCCGCCGGCCCCCTTACAGAGCCAGAAGAGCGAAGAGGTCCGGAAAAATCGACGGCAGAAGACGTTCCTGCCTTCAATAAGGTAGCGCACAGCACTGCAGCTGTGCGCCATTGCTCTCAGCACACTTCACACTCCGGTCACTGAGGGTGCAGGGCGTTGGGGGGGAGCGCCCTGAGACGCAATAAAACACGTTTTAAACCTTATATGGCTAAAGAAATGCATCACATATAGCTCCTGGGCTATATGGATGCATTTAACCCCTGCCAGTTTTCCTTAAAAAAAGCGGGAGAAAAGGCCGCCGAAAAGGGGGCGGAGCCTATCTCCTCAGCACACAAGCGCCATTTTCCCTCACAGCTCCGCTGGAAGGACGGCTCCCTGACTCTCCCCTGCAGTCCTGCTACAGAATCAGGGTAAAACAAGAGAGGGGGGGCACTAATTGGCAGATAATACAAATACAGCAGCTATAGAAGGGAGAAACACTTATATAAGGTTATCCCTGTATATATATAGCGCTCTGGTGTGTGCTGGCAAACTCTCCCTCTGTCTCCCCAAAGGGCTCGTGGGGTCCTGTCCTCTATCAGAGCATTCCCTGTGTGTGTGCTGTGTGTCGGTACGATTGTGTCGACATGTATGAGGAGGAAAATGATGTGGAGGCAGAGCAATTGCCTGTAATAGTGATGTCACCCCCTAGGGAGTCGACACCTGACTGGATGGTCGTATGGAAGGAATTACGTGACAGTGTCAGCACTTTGCAAAAAACTGTTGACGACATGAGACAGCCGGCAAATCAGTTAGTGCCTGTCCAGGCGTCTCAAACACCGTCCGGGGCTCTAGAGCGCCCGTTACCTCAGATGGTCGACACAGACCCAGACACGGATACTGACTCCAGCGTCGACGGTGACGAGACAAATGTAATGTCCAGTAGGGCCACACGTTACATGATCACGGCAATGAAGGAGGCTTTGAACATTTCTGATACTACAAGTACCACAAAAAGGGGTATTATGTGGGGTGTGAAAAAACTACCCATAGTTTTTCCTGAATCAGATCAATTAAATGAGGTGTGTGACAAAGCGTGGGTTTCCCCCGATAAAAAACTGCTGATTTCTAATAAATTATTGGCATTATACCCTTTCCCGCCAGAGGTTAGGGCGCGTTGGGAAACACCCCCTAGGGTAGATAAGGCGCTCACACGCTTATCAAAACAAGTGGCGTTGCCGTCTCCTGATACGGCCGCCCTCAAGGAACCAGCTGATAGAAAGCTGGAAAATATCCTAAAGGGTATATACACACATACTGGTGTTATACTACGACCAGCAATCGCCTCAGCCTGGATGTGCAGCGCTGGAGTGGCTTGGTCGGATTCCCTGACTGAAAATATTGATACCCTGGATAGGGACAGTATATTATTGACTATAGAGCATTTAAAGGATGCATTACTATATATGCGAGATGCACAGAGGGATATTTGCACCCTGGCATCAAGAGTAAGTGCGCTGTCCATTTCTGCCAGAAGAAGTTTATGGACACGACAGTGGTCAGGCGATGCGGATTCCAAACGGCATATGGAAGTTTTGCCGTATAAAGGGGAGGAGTTATTTGGGGTCGCTCTATCGGACCTGGTGGCCACGGCGACGGCTGGGAAATCCACCTTTTTACCCCAGGTCACCTCTCAGCAGAAAAAGACACCGTCTTTTCAAACTCAGTCCTTTCGTCCCCATAAGGGCAAGCGGGCAAAAGGCCACTCATTTCTGCCCCGGGGCAGAGGAAGGGGAAAAAGACTGCAGCAGGCAGCCTCTTCCCAGGATCAGAAGCCCTCCCCCGCTTCTGCCAAGTCTTCAGCATGACGCTGGGGCTTTACAAGCGGACTCAGGCACGGTGGGGGCCCGTCTCAAAAATTTCAACGCGCAGTGGGCTCACTCGCAAGTGGACCCCTGGATCCTGCAGGTAGTATCACAGGGGTACAAATTGGAATTCGAGACGTCTCCCCCTCGCCGGTTCCTGAAGTCTGCTCTACCAACGTCTCCCTCCGACAGGGAGGCAGTATTGGAAGCTATTCACAAGCTGTATTCCCAGCAGGTGATAATCACGGTACCCCTCCTACAACAGGGAAAGGGGTATTACTCCACGCTGTTTGTGGTACCGAAGCCGGACGGCTCGGTGAGACCGATTTTAAATCTGATATCCTTGAACACTTACATAAAAAGGTTCAAATTCAAGATGGAGTCACTCAGAGCAGTGATAGCGAACCTGGAAGAAGGGGACTATATGGTGTCTCTGGACATCAAAGATGCTTATCTCCATGTCCCAATCTACCCTTCTCACCAAGGGTACCTCAGGTTTGTGGTACAAAACTGTCATTATCAGTTTCAGACGCTGCCGTTTGGATTGTCCACGGCACCACGGGTCTTTACCAAGGTAATGGCCGAAATGATGATTCTTCGAAGAAAAGGCGTCTTAATTATCCCTTACTTGGACGATCTCCTGATAAGGGCAAGGTCCAGGGAACAGTTAGAGGTCGGAGTAGCACTATCTCAGGTAGTGCTACGTCAGCACGGGTGGATTCTAAATATTCCAAAATCGCAGCTGATTCCAACAACACGTCTACTGTTCCTAGGGATGATTCTGGACACAGTCCAGAAAAAGGTGTTTCTCCCGGAGGAGAAGGCCAGGGAGTTATCCGAGCTAGTCAGGAACCTCCTGAAACCAGGACAAGTGTCAGTGCATCAATGCACAAGGGTCCTGGGAAAGATGGTGGCTTCTTACGAAGCGATTCCATTCGGAAGATTCCATGCAAGAACTTTTCAGTGGGATCTGCTGGACAAATGGTCCGGATCGCATCTTCAGATGCATCAGCGGATAACCCTATCTCCAAGGACAAGGGTGTCTCTCCTGTGGTGGTTGCAGAGTGCTCATCTTCTAGAGGGCCGCAGATTCGGCATTCAGGACTGGATTCTGGTGACCACGGATGCCAGCCTGAGAGGCTGGGGAGCAGTCACACAGGGAAGAAATTTCCAGGGCTTGTGGTCAAGCATGGAAACGTCTCTTCACATAAATATCCTGGAACTAAGGGCAATTTACAATGCCCTAAGTCAAGCAAGGCCTCTGCTTCAGGGTCAGTCGGTATTGATCCAATCGGACAACATCACGGCAGTCGCCCACGTAAACAGACAGGGCGGCACAAGAAGCAGGAGGGCAATGGCAGAAGCTGCAAGAATTCTTCGCTGGGCGGAAAATTATGTGACAGCACTGTCAGCGGTGTTCATTCCGGAAGTGGACAACTGGGAAGCAGACACGACCTCCACCCGGGGGAGTGGGGACTTCACCCAGAAGTCTTCCACGTGATTGTAAACCGTTGGGAAAAACCAAAGGTGGACATGATGGCGTCTCGTCTCAACAAGAAACTAGACAGATATTGCGCCAGGTCAAGGGACCCTCAGGCGATAGCGGTGGACGCTCTGTTAACACCGTGGGTGTACCAGTCAGTGTATGTGTTCCCTCCTCTGCCTCTCATACCCAAAGTATTGAGAATCATAAGAAGGAGAGGAGTAAGAACTATACTCGTGGCTCCGGATTGGCCAAGGAGGACTTGGTACCCGGAACTTCAAGAGATGCTCACGGAGGACCCGTGGCCTCTACCTCTAAGAAAGGACCTGCTCCAGCAGGGACCTTGTCTGTTCCAAGACTTACCGCGGCTGCGTTTGACGGCATGGAGGTTGAACGCCGGATCCTGAAGGAAAAAGGCATTCCAGATGAAGTCATCCCTACCCTGATCAAGGCCAGGAAGGATGTAACCGCGAAACATTATCACCGCATTTGGCGAAAATATGTTGCGTGGTGTGAGGCCAAGAAGGCCCCTACAGAGGAATTTCAACTGGGTCGTTTCCTGCATTTCCTGCAAACAGGACTATCTATGGGCCTAAAATTAGGGTCCATTAAGGTTCAAATTTCGGCCCTGTCAATATTCTTCCAAAAAGAACTGGCTTCAGTGCCTGAAGTTCAGACGTTTGTCAAAGGGGTACTGCATATACAGCCTCCTTTTGTGCCTCCAGTGGCACCTTGGGATCTCAATGTAGTGTTGAGTCTCCTGAAGTCACATTGGTTTGAACCACTCACCACTGTGGAATTAAAATATCTCACATGGAAAGTGGTCATGCTGTTAGCCCTGGCTTCAGCCAGGCGTGTCTCAGAATTGGCGGCTTTATCATATAAAAGCCCTTACCTCATTTTTCATTCAGACAGGGCAGAACTGAGGACTCGCCCTCAATTTCTCCCTAAGGTGGTTTCAGCGTTTCACATGAACCAGCCTATTGTGGTGCCTGCGGCTACTAGGGACTTGGAGGACTCCAAGTTGCTGGACGTAGTCAGGGCCCTGAAAATATATGTTTCCAGGACGGCTGGAGTCAGAAAATCTGACTCGCTGTTTATCCTGTATGCACCCAACAAGCTGGGTGCTCCTGCTTCTAAGCAGACGATTGCTCGTTGGATTTGTAGTACGATTCAGCTTGCACATTCTGTGGCAGGCCTGCCACAGCCAAAATCTGTAAAAGCCCATTCCACAAGGAAGGTGGGCTCATCTTGGGCGGCTGCCCGAGGGGTCTCGGCTTTACAACTTTGCCGAGCAGCTACTTGGTCAGGGGCAAACACGTTTGCTAAATTTTACAAATTCGATACCCTGGCTGAGGAGGACCTGGAGTTCTCTCATTCGGTGCTGCAGAGTCATCCGCACTCTCCCGCCCGTTTGGGAGCTTTGGTATAATCCCCATGGTCCTTACTGAGTTCCCAGCATCCACTAGGACGTCAGAGAAAATAAGAATTTACTTACCGATAATTCTATTTCTCATAGTCCGTAGTGGATGCTGGGCGCCCATCCCAAGTGCGGATTGTCTGCAATACTTGTATATAGTTATTGTTACAAAAATCGGGTTGTTTATTGTTGTGAGCCATCTTTTCAGAGGCTCCTACGTTTATCATACTGTTAACTGGGTTCAGATCACAAGTTGTACGGTGTGATTGGTGTGGCTGGTATGAGTCTTACCCGGGATTCAAGATCCTTCCTTATTATGTACGCTCGTCCGGGCACAGTATCCTAATTGAGGCTTGGAGGAGGGTCATAGGGGGAGGAGCCAGTGCACACCAGCTAGTCATAAAGCTTTTACTTTTGTGCCCAGTCTCCTGCGGAGCCGCTATTCCCCATGGTCCTTACGGAGTTCCCAGCATCCACTACGGACTATGAGAAATAGAATTATTGGTAAGTAAATTATTATTATTCCTAGATGTGTTGAGGATAAGTGAGCTTATTTTGGTGAGTGCTGAACTTTCTGTTTCTCTCTCTCTCTCTATCTATATCTATATCTATACATACATTACATACATTTTATTTATTTATTTCTTTTTTTGCACAAGTCTCACCCAAACAGACCAGGTTTATCCATGTAAGGCGGCTGAACCTGACTTAACTAATGGGCGCAAAGCAAAAAGTACTGTTTGGGTGTCCGAATAGCCGACTTAGCATATTTCAGCTCGCCATCTCTGCGGGCTGTGAGCTGAAATGCTGGCGCTGGCAGCTGTTCGTGCACAAACAGCAATAATTGACACTTGTCACAGACCCCGGCCGCCCACTCTCCGGATACACCATTCCGAGAGTTGCACCAGCGCCGTGCGACCCTACGCTGCCACCAGCAAAGACTTTTCAACGTATTACGGACGTTGCAGATGTCTTTAGCTTTACCTGTAACCACAAATCTCAATATCTCATGAAAATAGGTAACATGGGAGTTCGCTCGACTTGGGTTCAAGAACACAACAGTCAGAACTAATTTATATTTTTATTAGAATTAAGAAATATCTTTGGATTTACAAGGGTAACAAGATTACAAATAATATAAGGAGTTTTAGAACAGATATACAGGTTACTAGCAGTACGTATGGTGTAATGGTTAGCATTACTGCCTCACAGCACTGAGGTCATGAGTTCAATTCCCACCATGGCCCTAATTGTGAGTTTGTATATTCTCCCATTACTTGTTTGGGTTTACTCTGGGTACTCCGGTTTCCTCCCACAATCCAAAAATATACTGGTAGGTTAATTGGAACCCAACAAAAATTAACCCTAGTGTGAATGTGTGTGTGTACATGTGATAGGGAATATAGGGGGTAATTCCAAGTTGATCGCAGCAGGAATTTTTTTAGCAGTTGGGCAAAACCATGTGCAGTGCAGGGGGGGCAGATATAACATGTGCAGAGAGAGTTAGATTTGGGTGTGGTGTTCAATCTGCAATCTAAATTGCAGTGTAAAAATAAAGCAGCCAGTATTTAACCTGCACAGAAACAGAATAACCCACCCAAATCTAACTCTCTGCACATGTTATATCTGCCTCCCCTGCAGTGCACATGGTTTTGCCCAACTGCTAAAAAATTTCCTGCTGCGATCAACTTGGAATTACCCCCATTGATTGTAAGCTCCATTGGTGCAGAGACTGATATGAATGGCCAAAATATTCTCCCTGTAAAGCGCTGCGGAATATGTGTGCGCTATATAAATAACTGGTAATAATAGTAATTGAATTGCTCAGTCGGGCGATCAGCACTGACAACTGACAGCGAAAAACAATTGAATTCCCCCAGTGGTTCCTTTCTGTGAGTTTGTGTGGCCTATCACTTTGTTGAGTTGCTGTTCCTAAATGTTTTCACATTTTATAATAGCAGTACGATATATGTAGTTGACCTTTTACATTCACAGCTCTAGCACAGTTAAAGATTTGATAACTGAATTTGCTTGAAAGGTGATAATGCATTATGGAGCAATTCGGGAAGACTGATTCTACTTATTAATGCATATTGCATGTCTGTTATGTTTGATTTTTATGCACCTGTTGGCAATAGGTGTGGCTGTAATGACCATACACAAACAAAAATAAGTTCCAAAATAGTTTACTAAATAATGAGTCTATACAGGTTGAGTATCCCATATCCAAATATTCCGAAATACGGACTTTTTTAAGTGAGAGTGAGATAGTGAAAACTGTTTTTTGATGGCTCAATGTACACAAACTATGTTTAATACACAAAGTTATTTTAAAGATTGTATTAAATGACCTTCAGGCTGTGTGTATAAGGTGTATATGGAACATAAATGAATTGTGTGAATGTAGACACACTTTGTTTAATCCACAAACTTATATAAAATAATGGCTAAAATTACCTTCAGGCTGTGTGTATAAGGTGTATATGTAACATAAGTGCATTCTGTGCTTAGACTAGGGTCCTATCGCCATGATATCTCATTATGGTATGCAATTATTCCAAACTACGGAAAAATCCCATATCCAAAATACCTCTGGTCCCAAGCATTTTGGATAAGGGATACTCAACCTGTATATCAGGGGTGTGGAACCTTTTTTCTACCAAGGGCCATTTGGATATTTATATAATTCTTCGGGGGCCATACAAAAATTCTCAACTTAAAAAATGACCCTGCCCCCCAGCAAGTCTGCCCCATAGAGGTACTGTGTGCGCGCGCCAAAAAAAATGGGTGTGGCCAGTTAAAATGGGATGTGATACACATATGCCCCCAATAGTGCAGTGCCAGATCCACAATTGCCCCCACAGTGCCAGGTATACAAATGCCCCTCACAGTGCCAAGTATACAAATGCCCCTCACAGTGCCAGGTGTACAAATGCCCCTCACAGTGCCAGGTATACAGATGCCCCTCACAGTGCCAGGTATACAGATGCCCCTCACAGTGCCAGGTATACAAATGCCCCTCACAGTGCCAGGTATACAGATGTCCCCACAGTGCCAGGTATACAGATGCCCCTCACAGTGCCAGGTATACAGATGCCCCTCACAGTGCCAGGTATACAGATGCCCCTCACAGTGCCAGGTATACAGATGCCCCTCACAGTGCCAGGTATACAGATGCCCCTCACAGTGCCAGGTATACAGATGCCCCCCACAGTGCCAGGTATACAGATGCCCCCCACAGTGCCAGGTATACAGATGCCCCCCACAGTGCCAGCTATACAGATGTCCCCCACAGTGCCAGCTATACAGATGCCCCCACTGTGCCCCCCCCCCTTCCGTGCTACTTACCGCTCCTTTCGGCGGGACACGAAGGAGAGCGCGGCTATGTTGGACGGCGGCGTGTAGGACCTGAAACCAGCCGCCGGTTCCAGAGCCAATCAGAGCTCGCGGACCGGCAGCCGCGGCTCCTGATTGGCTGCCGGTTCGCGAGCTCTGATTGGCTCACGAACCGGCGGCTGGTTTCAAGTTCTACACGCCGCCGCCGCGCTCTCCTCCCTATCCTGACACTGACAGCTGAGACACGCTGCCGCCGGACTGAGCGGCGGCGTGTCTCACTGGGAGAAGCGGGTGGGCCGGAGCAAACGGCTTCGCGGGCCTTATACGGCCCGCGGGCCGGAGGTTCCCCACCCCTGCTATATATGAATATATATCTTTCACACACTAATAAAGTAGCTTAAGAAACTGTCCCTCTGTACATGTCACTTACCAGAACAATCACTTATTTGATCAGGTTATTTCATATAGACATGAATGCAAGTTGGTTGAGCTACCTTGAATGCTGGACTTGTGTAAAATACAAAAATAAGCTCATGAAGCAGAGGGTAGAAACAGTGTATTTATGCCTATGTACTGAGTATGAGGCATCTCAAGATTTCTTCAGCTCTACTGAGTATGAACATCAGTACCATATGTTAGATTTGAGTCAATCATACATACACCCCAATACCTACCAAGTCATAAGTACAAGAAAACATTTGGTATAACTGGTTTTGGTGGCGAAAAAAATATAAATATCATTCACTTGTATCTTAATAACCTTGAGAGACTCCACACACTCTCACAGTGGGATGCGGCTATGGTGTCGGCTGTCGGGATCCTGCCAGTCAGAATACCGACTGTAAGCACAGCAGGTTGTTTAGGGCCAGGCTGGCGGAGGTTAGGGTTAGGCTGCAGGGGGGGTGGGGGTGGGGGTGCACAGCAGTCGTTTTTCTTTACTCAAAACAAGTCTAATATCACTTTCCCTGATTCTGCAGAGTTAGATGACTTATTCAAATTAGCCTGGAAAAATCCAGACAAAAAATTCCAAGAGTCAAAAAAGTTTTTGCACACTTTACCATTTACACCTGAAGGTAGGACATTTTGGGAAGAATCCTTGGGGATTGATTTATCAGTCTGTCAACACAAATATAGAGGCTACACTCAAATCTATTTACATGGCAACAGGTGTATCGCAAAGGCCGGTCATAGCTGGTTGCTGGATGACCCATGCTATTCATTCATGGGCCACTCAAATTCAGGAGGGCCTCTCTGGGGTTATGCCTCTGGTCACTACGGTGACCCTCCTAAGGCACATTCAGAACACTACACGCGTCCTGTGTGATTTGCTCAAGGAGATGCAGAATGTTAATGTTAGGACTTCTGCCATGGCAGCATCGGCGCGCAGTGCTTTGTGGTTGCGTCAGTGGACAGCGGACGCAGAATCAAAGCGCAGTGTGGGATCCCTCATTTTTTCAGGGGAATGGCTCTTTGGGGTTGAGCTGAATACCTGGATTTCCAAAGTCACTGCTGGGAATTCCATGTTTTTCCCCTCTGGGGCCCCGCTGGCTATGCATTCCTACTCAGTGCTGTTTGTTCAGTCCTTTCGGTCTAACAGATTTCATTCTAGGGCCAGAGGTGCCTCTAATGCAAATAGAGGCACCAGAGGTAAATCAAAAAGACCTGTAACCACCGGTTCTCAGGAACAGAGCAACAGTTCTGCTTCCACTAAGTCCTCAGCATGACTGTACTCACCCACCCCGAGGAGATCTCAAGGTTGGAGCCTGACTGCGTCACTTCAGCTGTATCTGAGAAACTCCTGCCAGGATACCTGGGTAAGGGACCTCATTTCTCAGGGCTACAAGCTGCAGTTCGACGGAACTCCTCCCCAACGATTTTTCAAATCAAGCAGCTTTGGAGGATATGCAGGTTACGTTGCAACGGGCCGTCTGAAAGTTGGTCCAGTCCCAGGCATTGTCCCAGTACCAATACCACAACGAGGCAAGGGTTATTACTCCAACCTGTTTGTGGTTCCAAAGCCGACCGGCTCGGTACGGCCCATTTTGAACCTAAAGTCCCTGAATCTTACCTAAAAGTTTTCAAGTACAAAATGGAATCTCTGAGGGCAGTGATTGCGGGTCTGGAAGAACAGGAGTACCTGGTTTCCCTGGATATCTAGGACGCCTACCTTCATATTCAAATTTGGCCACCTCATCAGGCTTTTCTGAGGTTTGCCCTACTGGATGATCACTACCAGTTCCGGGCCCTACCCTTTGGCCTGTCCACGGCTCCGAGGGTTTTCACGAAGATGATGGCGGAGATGATGTTCCAACTTCGGGTCCAGGGGGTCAATTTTGTCCCTTACCTGGACAATCTTCTGATTAAAAGCAAGATCCAGGGAGCTTTTATTTCTCCATATCGACCACACTAGCCAACTTCTGTCATGTCATGGGTGGATTCTCAATCTACAGAAGTCCCACCTGGAACTGACGCAGCGGCTCCTGTTTTTGGGGATGTTACTGGATACGGTGGCCCAGAAAGTGTTCCTTCCAGAGGACAAGGCGAGAACACTTCAGGAGATGGTCCGAATGGTGCTCCGACCTGCTCGTGTATCCATCCATCTTTGCATCAGATTGTTGGGAAAGATGGTTGCCTCCTAAGAGGCGATCCAGTATGGGAGGTTCCATGCCAGAACATTTCTATTGGATCTCCTGAGCAAGTGGTCCGAATCACATCGGCAGATGCACCCGGTGGATTCAGCTGTCGCCTTAGGCCAGGATTTCCCTCCTGTGGTGTCTGCAGTCCTGAAATCTCCTGGAAGGCCGGTGTTTTGGGATTCAGGATTGGACGCTCCTCACGACGGATGCAAGTCTGCGAGGATGGGGTGCTGTAACCCGAGGGGCGCAGTTCCAGGGCAGGTGGTCAGCCCACGAAGCCCTCCTTCCGATCAACATTCTGGAACTTCCGGCGATCTTCAAAGCACATGGCAGCCTGCCTGGAGTTTGCCAAAATGCACCTGAAGGACTCTCAGACCATGAGAAACAAAATTCTCTGGTCTGATGAGACAAACATTGAACTCTTTGGCGTGAATGCCAGGCGTCATGTTTGGAGGAAACCAGGCACCGCTCATCACCAGGCCAATACCATTCCTACAGTGAAGCATGGTGGTGGCAGCATCATGCTGTAAGGGTCTTTTTCAGTGGCAGGAACTGGGAGACTAGTCAAGATAGAGGGAAAGATGAATGCAGCAACGTGCAGAGACATCCTGGATGAAAACCTGCTCCAGAGCGCTCTTGACCTCAGACCTTGGGCGACGGTTCATCTTTCAGCAGGACAATGGGGTCGATTCAATTCACCGACAGTTGAATAGCGCCGGGAATTGGCTCCCGGCGCTATTCATTACAGCGCCAAGTGACACTTAATTGTAGGGAATTCTTCTCTCACCCTCGGGGAGAGGAGAGAGGAAATCTGACAAAATTGCTGCCGCGCGGTCAGCACGAGGCTGATTCTGTCGGGAATCCGCATCGCGGCGGGAGTTAAGTCGGAGAATGCCCGTTCTCCCAACAAATCAACCTGTTAATTCCGGGAGAATGGGCATTCGCCGACTTAACTTGAGCTGAATTGAATAGCGCCGTGAGCTAATTCCCGGCGCTATTCAACTGTCGGTGAATTGAATCGACCCCATTGACCCTAAGCACACAGCCAATATATCAAAGGAGTAGCTTTAGGACAACTCTGTGAATGTCCTTGAGTGGCCCTGCCAGAGCCCAGACTTGAATCCAATTGAACATTCTTGGGGAGATCAGAAAATGGCTGTGCACCGACGCTTTCCATCCAACCTGATGGTGCTTGAGAGGTGCTGCAAAAAGGAATGGTCAAAACTGCCCAAAGATAAGTGTGCCAAGCTTGTGGCGTCATATTCAAAAAGACTTGAGGCTGTAATTGCTGCCAAAGGTGCATCAACCAAGAATTGAGCAAAGGCTGTGAATACTTATGTACATGTGATTGCTTAGTTTTTGCATTTTTAATAAATTTTGCAAAAATCTCAAACTTTTTTCACATTGTCATTATGGGGTATTGTGTGTAGAATTTCGAGGGGAAAAATATGAATTTATTTCATTTTGGAATAAGGCTGTAACATAACAAAATGTGGAAAAAGTGAAGCGCTGTGACTACTTTCCGGATGCACTGTACATGTGCAGTGTTCTCCGGTCACTTATTGCCCACATTCACAAGCCTGCCTGGGCAGATAAAGCAGAATAGTGGAAGTGATCTTCCTACCCAGGCACCTCATACCATCTACAAAGTGACTAATTAGACCATAGCATGTTTCCCTAACTGCAGACCTCTACTTGACATTTGATGCTCGCTCCCCATTAAAGTTATAGTGACATATGATTGAGTTGCTTGTATATTTATATGATGATTGTAATTTTCTATATACATAGTATAAAAAAGATTTTAGAATGTTTAAGTTGATAAGACCTATTTAGGACTGATTTTGAGTCGGAAACTACGGCATCTGTGGGTGGAAAGTAAAGTACCGCTGCTAATAGGATCACCGGAGGCGATCCTACTAGTCCCTATGCCGCCACTTATGGGGGATTATGTTTGGGTGCCTCAGCCACCCTAACCATAATCTGCGATAAGGGGCCATCGGAGCCGCAATAACACATGGAAATGGGTACTTAACCACAATCCCATATGTTTTTGTGCGATCGCAGATCCAATTTCAAATGATCAAATACCGCGATAATTACCATCGGTCATTAATTGTGATATCTGGCTAATAGGATACCACCATATAGGTCTGAGTTTGCAACCAATTTCGCAATATTGCTTGGATACCGTGCATCTCAGTTGGTACTTATTATTTATTACCAGTTATTTATATAGCGCACATATTCTGCAGTGTTTACAGAGACCATAGTACTGCGTCTTTTTAGCAACTTAGATTTGATTTGCAGTTGGAGACTGCGTGAACATCGGCATTGCATCTGACTCCGAATCGGGTTCATTTGTGTGGGTTTTTTTTTATACTGCTTTATGTATTGGAAATGGATTTTTCTCTTCAGGTTATTTGTGATATTTTTTTATGTATTTTTAGGTATCTTGTACAACACTTAGGTTGACCACTATTGGCCGACATGGCAAAGGTCGACATGAGTTTAAAAAATAATAATAATTTTTTAAACTTTGTCATACTTTACGATCCACATGGACTAAGATTGGGAATAGTAATAGAAGCGATCGATGTGAGGGGACACTGTGCACTATTTGGGGTCTGCGGTCACTTTTACGAAGAAAATGACAGCAGAAACGATTTTTAAAAAACTCATGTCGACCTTTTTCCATGTCGACCTAATGACCGTGTCGACCTATTTCAGGTTTCTACCTAGTCACTGTTGATCCAACGATCCAGATCCGTATTTTTAATGTAGAATACATTTTCATATATAGGCAGCCACAGTTATGTTTATTTTTTAAATCTGAAATGTAACCGATCTCCGTGCTGGATTTGTTTCATTTTTGTTTCCGCTACCTTTTGGAAGCCTTTTACAGCAGTGTGGGTCATTTTACACCTAAATTTATATTTCAGTATATATTGAGTTATTTTGACCTTAAAACAGAGCCTATAAGGAATGTTTGTATTCTTTTAAAGTGGTTTATTAAAATATTACGTATTTATATGCTTATACTTTTTTTTTTTTTTTTTTTTTTGGTGTGTTTTTGTCTTAAGATTTCCTGCTGCCTTGATTTGTATATTATTTGCAAAAATGTTGGCTTTTTCTTTTTGTTCTTTGGCTCCATGATTATACTTGAATAGATTCTTGATCTGACCGTGCAATAGTAGTAGGTGAAGCAATTGTTTCCAGTGCTATGATTTATATGCCAGTCTCTCTTTTGGTTCACCCCAGTGACTCTTTATTTCTTTTCTGTGCCATTAACCCTCCCCCACCCCCCCCCAACCTAGCTGACAGATGGACAGCCTCTCCAGCAGGAGGGATTGTGGAAAAGCCCAGGCTTTGTGCTTTGTTTCACACATTAAGTCCATTGCCCACAGAGCTTACAGTTATTATTTACTCTATGAAAATATTTTTGTATTACTGTGCTTGAATTTATTGTTTAGGACTTTTTTTCTGTTTCCTCCCAGCCTTATTGATAACTACTGTAACTCCTAAAATACCTTTGGTCTCTCAATACATTTGGTCTCATTAATACATATCTAGAGCCACAGCGCTCGCTCGCTCTCTCTCTCTCTCTCTCTATATCTATATCTATATATATATATATATATATATATATATATATATATATATATATATATATATATATATATATATAATCGCAGAAAGAAGGCGGCACTCAGAGTCTCGAGAACTTGGTGAAAAACCGACCCGTGTTTATTTCACCAAGTTCTCGAGACTCTGAGTGCCGCCTTCTTTCTGCGATTGTATTAGGAGTATTACTCCTTGAGGAGGGCACCTGAGCAGATTCCCAGGTGGAGAGAGAGTGCCGGACTGCAGCGAGGAGTGTATGTGTGTGTATATATATATATATATATATATATATATATATATATATATATATATATATATATATATAAAACAATGATATTCTAAATCAATCACAGGTGCAGTTAAGATTGTAATAGTGCTAAATATATCAAAATCACATTTTAAGGATAAAATATAATATGGATGTTTTAGGAGTTAGTTATCAAATATATAATACATATAATATTCTTTCCATATGACATTCATCCTGTATGTCCTATTGCACAGTATTCAAATTTGTTCAAGTGCCAAATTCAACATTTCCCCTGATATTTTGAGATCTTTAATGTGGGCCTATTTGGCAGTAATGGGGTTAAACACCAACATTAAAGGACAAGGTCCTCTTTTAACTCTGCATCTTTATTTTTTACCCTGCCAAAGTCAATGTCCCATAAAGCTAATTTGCATGACAAAGTGGAGCCTTTGAGACATTGCAGTTTCAAAATGAGGGGGGAAAAATGTGTCCATCTCTTTGCTATGGTTGATCATCTTTCTCCTGGCAACAGCCTCCAAACCCCTCTACACACGCTCTTTTCAGACAGTCTGGTTCTCTTCCCCCCCCCCCCCCCCCGGCTTTCCATCCAATACATTGCTAGCATAAAAAGTCAGAACTGAGAATTTAGGGTTAGATATCAGTGATTCCTTCTTCGCTAGCACAGCTACTTTTGTTCTGTGTATTTCTTAATAATTGTTCACCTAATTCTAAATGACAATTACCATGACCACTTATTGACATTTAGATGATAATAATAATTTTATTTATATAGCGCTCTTTCACCAATAGGACTCAAGGCGCTTAACAGATACATAGCATAATATAGTACAGAAAAGCTTTTCATTAAATACAAAAGCATGTATATACTAAAGGGACATTATGGAAATGCTTGAGTAAACAGGAAAGTCTTGAGTCAACTTTTAAAGGATTCTATAGTTGGGGCCTCTCGCACTGTGCGGGGAACTGAGTTCCATAGCTCGACCCCCAGATGAATTACGGGAGATTCTAGGTACTGCTAAAGGTCCTTCATCTACAGATTGCAGTAACTGAGTGGGGCAGTATGGGATCAGAAGCTGCTTCAGGTACCTTGGACCCTGGTCATGTAGTGCTTTGAAACTCAGCCAATCTTGAAGATGATTCACCATCTTACAGGCAGCCAGTGAAGGGAGTAGAGGATGGGTGTTATGTGGCTAGAATGGGGCTGGTCGATTGACAGCCTGGCAGCTGTGTTTTGCACCAGCTGTTAGCGGTGCAATTCTTTTGCTGGGAGACCAAGGTAGAGGGCATTACAGCAGTCTAATCGAGATTATACAAATGCATGTATGACTTTTGGCAGATCATCTGAGGGAATTATTTGCTTGATTCTGGCTATGTTCCTCAGGTGAAAGAATGAGGATTTGATTGTGGCTGATATCTGATGTTTAAGTGTCAAGCCACCATCCAGGACAATGCCAAGATTCCGCACACGATCAGTGGTTTGTAATTCTGAATCCCACAGTGTAAGTCCAGTTGGTTGGCTATGCTGCAGTCTTGTCCTTTGATGTTGCTGTCGTATCATAAGGACCTCTGTTTTATCTGGGTTCAGTTGCAGCCAACTGGCGCTCATTCACTCCTGGAGCTCAGCTAGACAGCCATTTAGGGTTGCTATTGGGTTATCAGTGCCCGGAGCAAAGGACAAGTACAGTTGTGTATCATCTGCATAGCAGTGGTAGTCCAGGTCATGGCGCCTGATTATTTCACCCAGCGGGAGCATGTATACTGCAAAAAGCATGGGGGATAGTATAGAACCTTGTGGGACACCACATGGCAATGACACTGATGGTGATGAGTATACTCCAGACGATACTCTGTGACCTGCCAGTCAGAAATTATTTGAACCAGCTTAGGACTGTGCCATCCAGTCCACAAAAATGTATCAGTCGCTCAATCAGAAGCCCATGGTCGACGGTATCAAATGCTGCAGAGATCCAGAAGGATTAATCTTGAACAGTCACCTCTGTCTCTTGCCATCAGAAGATCATTTAACACACACACACACCAGGGCTGTTTCAGTGCTATGTCTTCTCCAGAATCCTGATTGTAATGGATCATAAATATCATGGGTTGTCAGGCGTGTTTCCAGTTGATTTGCAACCACTTTCTCAGTAACTTTTCCTAGAAAAAGAAGGTTGATACCGGTCTGTAGTTGGTCATACAGTCGGGATCTAAATTAGTTTTTTTAAGAAGAGGTCTAACAATTGCTTCCTTTAGGGGTCCAGGAAAATTGCCTGTCCGCAAAGAGCATTGAATAATTTTTGCAAAGACAGGACCAATTATATCCATACAACCTATTAGAAGCTTGGTTGAGGCAGGATCCAGATCACAGGTGGTGGGACGCAAAATCCGAGCAATTTCAGCAGTGTCCTTTACATCCATTGGGTCAGAGCTGGTCCATGAAGGCAGGTAGCTTATATTGGCAGGCTTTTGTAGTTTGGCACTCCTTTGATGGCACTGGGGAGATTCCAGTCCGGATGGTGGATATTTTATCTGCTAAGAAGTTTGCAAACTCGTTGCATCTTGCCTGGGAGAGAGTTTCATAAGTCTGCAGGCATGCTGGCTTGCAAAGCATCTCCACTGTGCAGAAAAGTTGAGCTGGCCTATTGTTTGCTGCCGTGATCTCATTTGACAGGAACTGATTTCTTACGAGTGATTGTCTATTGATATTCTTCATTATGCTTTATTAGTTTTATTTTGTCATCCACTAGGTTAGTATTCCTCCATCGTCTTTCCAGTCTACACCACCTTTTCTTGAGCTCACTAACACTGTTGTCGAACCATGGAGCTCAACGTTGTGGTTTACGAGGTCTTATACGCGCAGGGGGCGATAATATCAATTGCAGCCATAACATCCCTATTATAATAACAGACTAGGGAACAGGGATCTTCACAGGCACCCAGTATAGCAGAGAGATCCAGATTTGCTGCAAGAGCCTGGGTAGTCAATACCCCTCCTTGGACGATAACTGGTCAACTCCACGGGCAGAGATCTTATTTGAGGGGCTGCAACTGAGAACCAAAGGAAGTGGTGGGCTTACCAGATGACTGGGTTTATTTTTAGCTCAGTGACTTCTAATCCAATCTGAAAGACAAGATCGAGCGTGTGACCACTTTTATGTGTGGCAGAAGGAATGATCTGTGTGAAGCCCAGACCATTCATTGTGCACAGGATGAAATATGTTAGATTAAAATAGTATGCATAATCAATTGATGATTATATAGTGTTACAACAGCATTGCTTGTTAAATTCCATTAATTTAATGGGCGATATTCAATTGTTATATCGCACCCAATTTCTCATCTAAAGTGACGGGAGATCACAGGGCGATATTCAATAAATCCCTGTTAGTAAAGCAGCAAAACCCGACTAAACTAATGGGCGCGATTGCGATAAGTCCAGCCTGGGTGCCCAAATGGGTCACTTTTTGTGCATTTCAGCTCGCCACCCCCAGAGGAGGTAGTGAGTTGGAATGATGATGATGATGCGTCCGTCGGCAGAAACTGTTGAATATCTGCCGGTGGGCATGGGAGGGGGGGGAAAGCAATTAATTTTGCCTAATGTGTTAATGGACGTTAATGCACAGAATCCGTGAAAAGTTAATTTCTTCCCTGCACAGGAAGTTTACACATCAGTAGGCTTTATATTATTTTTTGCCAGATACTCATCTCTAACCTTTTACAGGCACATTTTTCCATTACCATGGTCAGACCATAGCTCCTATAGTGTTTGAGCTTAGTGCTTTCACTAACTACTTCTTCTGGCATTTGAACAAGTTTTTCCAGTCAGAATATATTCTTATGTACAGTATCTTTTCTCAAACTCTTGATGGTAACTTCACACTAAACCAACAGCGAGAGACTAGCAATTCGACTCTCTGGGACACTCAAAAAGCTGTCATGAAGTCATATCCAAACAGGTTCTTATACCAACTAAGAGGGCACTGAAATATCCTAAATCTGTTGAGCCACTCTAAAAGCTAAATCAGTCTACAATATGCAAACTATTATTACATTAAAGTAGATACGCATTGAGATGGCTTAATGAGAAATACAGGTTGAGTCTCCCATATCCAAAATTCCAAAAGACATACTTTTTTTTTTGCGGGACTGAGATAGTGGCACATTTTGCTGTCTGATGGTTCAGTATACAAACTTTGTTAAATGCACAAAATTATTAAAATATTGTATAAAATTACCTTCAGGCTGAGTGTATAAATTGTATATGAAACATAAATGAATTATGTGTTCAGACTTGGGTCCTGACCCTAAGATATCTCATTATGGTATGCAAATATATCCCAAAATATGAAAAAAATCTGATCTCGAAAATGTGTTCTAAAGAGGGGAAAAAGTCTGAAAACCCTTAGAGACTTGGGGCTTTGACCTAACCTAGCCCTATTTTCTCAGTCAGTGGGGCCAATTCAAATGTTTTTTTTTTCCATGGCCGCCACTAAAGGGAGCCCAGCGGCTACAATTAAATTGTTCTGCCGTTTGGGTGCCCAGCGGCCACAGAGGACACTTTTTTTTTTTTTTTTTCCCCTCGCAGTCTCCTGAAGAGTGAAAATAAATAAATATAAATGTGTAAACTGTGAACTTTGGGCATCCAAACAGGAGTTTGGATGCCCAAAGCAGGGAGTTTATTTATTTTTTGACAGCTAAACCCAGTCTATTTGGGCGCGATATGTGCAGTGTGCATGGACGCCCAAACACAATTGAATTGTGACTATTGTTCGGGCGTCTGAAAAGACCCATTTAGACAGGATTTTTAGACGCACAAAAAATGTAATGTGCACCAATGCATGATCTGCAAAAGCCATAAAAGTATTTAAAACGTTTTATCAAAAGCTGTATAATTTTAAAACCATGCTCAAGCCGATTCCACGCTGTCCAAGGCCATTAATTCCTTACTACTTTTTAAACTATCGACTGCATAGAGTGATTATCCAGTTCCATAAATAAAGTGCCTGGAGAATGAGACTACCCCTGAATTAAGGGTGAGAAATGTGGGAGGTTCCCAGGACAAAATGGCTTCTTCTTGCATATTAGAATGTATTTGTTGAAAAATGTTTCACAAATTTATTTTCAGTTCTCTGCAGATGCCATTATTCAGTATTTGCGTTGATTACTGATAAAGCTAGATATTTATCTTATAACATTCACTATATATTGGTAAGAGACTCAGTACGCAATGGGCGTACGGGGTACCGTAAGGGTACGCACTTAGCGTAGCAGACGCTAGGCCGTGGTCGAGACGCACGAGCGACACGTTCGCTCACGGCTTACGCTGGGTATCGAGCACGCTATAGGCGGTCCGAGTACCGTAATGCTACGCTACTAGCGTAGCAGACACTGTGCCCACAAGAGGAACACGAGCGGCGCAGACGCTCACAGGATGACACACAGTAAACCTTGTATGCAACACAATGAAAGGCTGAGCCTATACTGTAAACCTTGGTTTTGTAATGTGAGCACAATGCAGTGCTAATTAACCTCTATTATATAAAAGCCTCTTGAGCGATTGAGACGCTCTGAATACTCTCAGCAATGTAATAAACACACAATACCTTGCTAAGGTTCCAAAACCTTTACTAACGAGATTTAGTTATGTAAAAAGGGAAAATACAGTTAACATTTTATACACTACAGACTAACATCAATATCTAAACATAATAACTACACATATACAATATACAACAGCGTAACAATAACAGAGAGAGAGAGAGTATGGCAAATACAAACAGAGAACAAGTTGGTTACAGAGAAAAACTTACACACTGGGGAATGATCGCTGCGCAGCCCTGGTCACCAGCTCTCAAGTTAGTCAGTGATGAAAACCTTTTGTGGAGAGTAGCCTGAGCTGGCCCAAACTGGCTGCCTTATATACACTGCATACAGTACACTACAAAGGGGCCTACAATCTCATTGTTCATTGGACACAGGAATCTGTCTTCACCTTATAACAAAAGGTCATAGGTTGATTCAAACAGGTGGGTTGTGACTATTTCATACTGCTCAGGTGGGAGGGAATCTCAGGATTCCCGCCGCATGGATAATGAACTGCAAATATAGTAAATGTCCATAAACTTCATATAGACATAACTATTCGCAGGAGCAATTAATTTCTCTCAAACCAATACCGGAATGTTTCTAATAATATACTCTACCGTTGCATACCAAACACCACTGCTCAAAACCTGTCTGACCCTTCGTATCATGTAAAGAGGGATTTCTCTGTCCATAAACCAGTTACACTAAACAAACTTACTGATATTATTAAAGAGACCATAACCTACAAAATGCACTATTTGGATTAACTATGTGACAATTGAGTCGCCCGCCAGACGCGCACAAACTACCGTAAATGCACATACCACGCGCTTGAGCGCATGTCCGTGGAGGCGCCGTCACGCAACTGCGAATATGCGCACGCACGGGAGAGAATGTGCACGTGCAGCGGGCAAGCGCATGGGGTTAGTACAAGGCATGAGAATAACGATATTTTTCGACTTTGACATTACATTCCAACATCAATACAAGTATTTTTACTGCTTTTTTCCATTAGAAAACACTATTAGCTTTTTATTTATTACTTCCAGCATGTCAAGTAAAATATAATCAAAATAGGCAAAAAGCTGGTGTGGTCTGTTTTTTCCCCCCCTTGAATTTGCGAGAAAGTAAGCAAACAGTAATGTCTTCATTAAAAATATCAATAGCAATAAAACGTGAGCCTGTGTTTCTACGTTCACAAAATTACTAATGAATTTAAATCCGAGTTGACATATGTAAAAATATTCATTACTAGCTTCTGTAATTCGCTACGGAATGTAAAGAATAATGCCAATGTTTGTCAGGCCGCACCTCTGGGCTTCCCCGGATTGATGCTGTAAAAATGCTGGTACTAAGGAGTATAATCCACCTCCTTCTCTGCCCCCTCCCGCTTCTGATGCAGCCCTGTTAAATGCTGTAAATACTGGGTTGACAGGCCAAGCTCCGCCCGTGGAAATCTTAACGCAATAAGTCTATTGTCATTGCACCCATCTTCAAGTTTACGTTCACTACCCCTTCTCACCCCCCATGCTGATGGGGGCTGAACTTGGACTGAAACGGCATAGGGAGTGTCGCTGTTCATCTCAGTGACCCCGAAAACTCTGAATTTTTACATGTCACCCCCTTCCCACCCATACCCCTAGGAGTGTCTTACCCTCCACAGTATTTTTTTTCAGGTTGTAAGTCATGCTTACCAAGTCTGGTTTTATTTATATATATATATATATATATATATATATATATATATATATATATACTATCCCTTATCCAAAATGCTTGGGACCAGAAGTATTTTGGGTATCGGAATTTTCCATATTTTGGAATAATTGCATACCACCATAATGAAATATCATGGCGATGGGACCCAAGTCTAAACACAGAATGCATTTATGTTTCATATACGCCTTTATACACACAGCCTGAAGGTCATTTTAGCCAATATTTTGAATAACTTTGTGCATTAAACAAAGTGTGTGTACATTCACACAATTCATTTATCTTTCTTATACACCTCATACACACAGCCTGAAGGTCATTTAATACAATAGTTTTAATAACGTTGTGCATTAAACAAAGTTTGTGTACACTGGGCCATCAGAAAACAAAGGTTTCACTATCTCACTCAAAAAATTCTGTATTTCTCATACATCCTAGAGGGTGCTGGGGTCACCATTAGAACCATGGGGTATAGACTGGATCCGCAGGAGACATGGGCACTTTAAGACTTTGAAAGGGTGTGAACTGGCTCCTCCCTCTATGCCCCTCCTCTAGACTCCAGTTTTAGATTTGTGCCCAGTGAGACTGGACGCACAACTGAGGAGCTCTACTGAGTTTCTCTGAAAATACTTTTGTTAGGTTTTTTATTTTCAGGGAGGCTGCTGGCAACAGTCTCCCTGCTTCGTGGGAATTAGGGGAGAGAAGTCAGACCTACTTCTAGTGAGTTCAATGGCTCTGCTTCTGGCTACAGGACACCATTAGCTCCTGAGGGTGATGATCGCTGGGTACACCTAGATGCTCACTCCTGCAGCCTGCCGTCACCCCCCTTTCAGAGCCAGAAGTCAGAAGACAGGTGAGTAGCAGAAGAAAGAAGACTTCTCTTCAGTGATGGCTTTATGAGGTACCGCACGGCGGATGAGATGCTGCGCGCCATGCTCCCACACAAATCACAGGCACTGCAGGGTGCAGGGCGCGGCGCCCTGGGCAGCATAAAATCCTCAATTTGACCTGGCAAGAGAGGACATTAGTGCCTAGGCACTGTCCGAACCCCTGCCAGTATAATTATTTATTTATTTAGGAGCGGGCAGAAGCGCGCCATTACGGACTTCTTCCTCACTCTCCCAGCTCACTGCTCGGCACCATTTCCTCTCACAAGGCTGCAGAGACGCTGGTCCTCCCTTCCACTGTCTGACAACTATCAGGGTGCAAAATGGGGGGGGGCACAGTAAGTTTTCGGTGCAGAAAAGCGCTACAACTTCTGAGGCATTATTTAGTGTTGTCAGGGTTGTTGTTTGGCGCTGGGTTGTGAGCTGGCAAATCCTCTCTGTGTCCCTCTAACAGACTTTTACTGTGGGTCTGTCCCCTTATAAGCCCGGTGTGCCTGTGAGTGTTTGGTACGCGTGTGTCGACATGTCTGAGGCTGATTGCTCTTCCCAGGAGAAGACTGTATTGGGGACACAGATAAATGTGGGTGAGAGACTGTCGGCACCGCTGACTCCTGACTGGGTGGATGTCTTGAATGCGAATAGAACTCGTATCAGTAAGAGGTTGGATAAGTCTGAGTCTCAGACCCAGGCATAAAAAAAACAAATCTGTGGAGGATGTGTTATCGCAGGTCCAGGACCCCTCGGGGTCACACAGACGTTCGTTTGCCCAGTTGGTTAACACTGATACCGACACGGACACTGATTCCAGTGTCGACTAGTGATTCCAGATTAGATCCGAAATTGGCTAAGAGCATTCAGTACATGATTGTGGCTATAAAAGATGTATGGCGTATCACTGAGGACCCTGTTGTTCCTGATAAACGGGTCTGTATGTATAAAGAAAAGAAACCGGAGTAAAGTTCCTCCCTCTAATGAACTGAACGCTCTGTTTGAAAATGTCTGGGAAAGCTTCAAATTCCCAAAAGGATTCCGGTTGCTTATCCTTTCCCACTGAGGACAGGAAAAAGTGTGAGTCACCCCCCATTTTGGACAAGGCCCTGTCCTGGTTATCTAAAAAGGTGGCTCTGCCGGCACCGGGCACGTCGGTCCTTAAGGACCCAGCAGATCGTAAGCAAGATATTGTCATCTGATATAGATACACTGGATAATGATAGCATACTCTTGATGCTGGGTTATATCAAGGACGCTGCGGCGTACCTCAAGGAATCTGCAAGAGATATTGGCCTTTTGGGCTCAAAGGCCAATGCCATGGCGGTCTCGGCTAGGCGAGCATTGTGGATTCACCAATGGAATGCTGAGGCAGACTCCAAGAAAAATATGGAGTCTCTTCCATACAAAGGTGGTGTTTTGTTTGGGGATGGCCTCGATGATTTCATGTCTACGGCTTCCGCGGGTAAGTCGTCCTTTTTTTGCCTTATGTCCCTCAACAACAAAAGAAAACGCAACACTATCAAATGCAGTCCTTTCGGCCCAATAAATACTGAAGAGGGCGAGGCTCTTCCTTCTTTGCTAGTAGAGGAAGGGGAAGAGGTAAAAGATCACCAGCCTTGTCTGGTTTGCAGGAGCAGAAGTTTTCCCCGGCTTCTGCCAAATCCACCGCATGACGCTGGGGCTCTCGTGCGAGAGTCCGTACCGGTGGGGGCGCATTTCAAAATCTTCAGTCAGTTCTGGGTTCGTTCGGGCCTAGACCTGTGGGGTTTACAAATAGTTTCCCAAGGGTACAAACTGGAATTTCAAGACGCTCCCCCTCATCGACCTTAACCGTTTCTCCTCCGGAAAGGGAGGTAGTGAGCGAGGCTATACAAAAGTTGTGTCAGAATCAAGTCATTATCCTGGTTCCCCCGTCACAACAGGGAGAAGGCTTTTAATTCCAGCCTTTACGTGGTCCCGAAGCCGGACGGCTCGGTTAGACCAATCCTAAACCTGAAATCCCTAAATTTCTACCTGACGAAATTCAAGATAGAATCTCTCAGGGCGGTGATCTCCAGTCTGGAGGAAGGAGATTTCATGTTTTCAGTAGACATAAAGGCTGCCTACTTACATGTTCCCATTTTTTTCTCTGCAACAAGCTTACCTTCGCCTGAGATGGCCGCCCTTAAGGATCCTGCTGATAGAAAGCAGGAGGGTATCCTAAAAGGTATTTACACACATACTGGTGTTATACTGCGACCAGCAATCGCCTCAGCCTGGATGTGCAGTGCTGGGTTGGCGTGGTCGGATTCCCTGACTGAAAATATTGATACCCTAGATAGGGACAGTATATTTTTGCCTATAGAGCATTTAAAAGATGCATTTTTATATATGCGTGATGCACAGCGGAATATTTGCCGACTGGCATCAAGTCTAAGTGCGTTGTCCATTTCTGCCAGTAGAGGGTTATGGACACGACAGTGGTCAGGTGATGCGGATTCCAAACGGCATTTGGAAGTATTGCCTTATTAAGGGGAGGAGTTATTTGGGGTCGGTCTTTCAGACCTGGTGGCCACGGCAACAGCTGGGAAATCCACGTTTGTACCCCAGGTCGCCTCTCAACATAAGAAGACGCCGTATTATCAGGCGCAGTCTTTTCGTGGGCAAGCGGGCAAAAGGTTCCTCATTTCTGCCCCGTGACAGAGGGAGAGGAAAAAGGCTGCAGAAATCAGCCAGTTCCCAGGAACAGAAGCCCTCTCCCGCCTCTGCCAAGCCCTCAGTATGACGCTGGGGCTTTACAAGCAGAATCAGGCACGGTGGGGGCCCGTCTCAATGAATTTCAGCGCGCAGTGGGCTCACTCGCAAGTAGACCCCTGGATCCTTCAGGTGATATCTCAGGGGTACAAATTGGATTTCGAGACGTCTCCCCCTCGCCGTTTCCTAAAGTCGGCTTTACCGATGTCTCCTTCTGACAGGGAGGCAGTTTTGGAAGCCATTCACAAGCTGTATTCCCAGCAGGTGATAATCAAGGTACCCCTCCTGCAACAGGGAACGGGGTATTATTCCACACTGTTGTGGTACCGAAGCCGGACGGCTCGGTGAGACCGATTCTAAATCTAAAATCTTGAACACTTACATACGGAGGTTCAAATTCAAGATTGAGTCACTCAGAGCAGTGATTGCGAACCTGGAAGAAGGGGACTACATGATGTCTCGGGACATCAAGGATGCTTACCTTCATGTTCCAATTTACCCTTCTCACCAAGGGTACCTCAGGTTTATGGTACAGAACTGTCACTATCAGTTTCAGACGCTGCCGTATGGATGGTCCACGGCACCCCGGGTCTTTACCAAGATAATGGCCGAAATGATGATACTCCTTCGAAGGAAGGGAATTTTAGTTATCCCTTACTTGGACGATTCCCTGATAAGGGTAAGATCCAGGGAACAGTTGGAGGTCGGTGTAGCACTATCTCAGGTAGTGTTGCGGCAGCACGATTGGATTCTCAATATTCCAAAATCGCAGCTGATTCCGACGACTCGTCGTCTGTTCCTAGGGATGATCCTGGACACAGTCCAGAAAAAGGTGTTTCTCCCGGAGGAGAAAGTCAGGGAGTTATCCGAGCTAGTCGGGAACCTCCTATAACCGAGCCAAGTCTCAGTACATCAATGAAAGGGTTCTGGGAAAAATGGTGGCTTCCTACAAAGCAATCCCATTCGGCAGATTCCACGCAAGAACTTTCCAGTGGGACCTGCTGGACAAATGGTCCGGGTCGCATCTTCAGATGCATCAGCGGATAACCCTGTCACCAAGCACAAGGGTGTCTCTCCTGTGGTGGTTGCAGAGTACTCATCTTCTAGAGGGCCGCAGATTCGACATTCAGGACTGGGTCCTGGTGACCACGGATGCCAGCCTGCGAGGCTGGGAAGCAGTCACACAGGGAAGGAATTTCCAGAGCTTATGGTCAAGCCTGGAGACATCACTTCACATAAATATCCTGAAGCTAAGGGCCATTTACAATGCTCTAAGCTCAGCAAGACCTTTGCTTCAAGGTCACCCGGAGTTGATCCATTCGGACAACATCACGGCAGTCACCCACGTAAACAGACAGGGTGACACAAGAAGCAGGAGGGCAATGGCAGAAGCTGCAAGGATTCTTCGCTGGGCGGAAAATCATGTGATAGCACTTGTCAGCAAGTGGGGACTTCACCCAGAAGTCTTCCACATGTTTATAAAACTCGACAAGTATTGCGCCGGGTCAAGGGACCCTCCGGCAATAGCTGTAGACGCTCTGGTAACACAGTGGGTGTACCAGTCAGTGTATGTGTTCCCTCCTCTGCCTCTCATACCCAAGGTACTGAGAATTATAAGATGGAGAGGAGTAAGCACTATATTCGGGCTCCGGATTGGCCAAGAAGGACTTGGTAACCGGAACTTCAAGAGATGCTCACGGAGGATCCGTGGCCTCTACCTCTAAGAAGGGACCTGCTCCAGCAAGGACCCTGTCTGTTCCAAGACTTACCGCGACTGCGTTTGACGGCATGGCGGTTGAACGCCGGATCCTGAAGGAGAAAGGCATTCCGGATGAAGTCATTCCTATCCTGATCAAAGCCAGGAAAGATATAACCGCAAAACATTATCACCGCATTTGGCGAAAATATGTTGCGTGGTGCGAGGCCAGTAAGGCCCCGACGGAGGAATTTTCAACTAGGTCGATTCCTACATTTCCTGCAAACAGGAGTGTCTATGGGCCTGAAATGGAGGTCCATTAAGGTTCAAATTTCGGCCCTGTCAATTTTCTTCCAAAAAGAACTAGCTTCAGTCCCTGAAGTTCAGACGTTTGTGAAAGGGGTACTGTATATACAGCCTCCTTTTGTGCCTCCAGTGGCACCTTGGGATCTAAATGTAGTTTTTGGGTTCCAAAAGTCACATTGGTTTGAACCACTTAAATATGTGGAGTTAAAATATCTCACATGGAAAGTGGTCATGCTGTTGGCCCTGGCCTGGGCCAGGTGCGTGTCAGAATTGGCGGCTTTATCCTGTAAAAGCCCTCATCTGATTTTCCATTCGGACAGGGCGGAATTGAGGACTTGTCCTCAATTTCTCCCTAAGGTGGTTTTCAGCGTTTCACCTGAATCAACCTATTGTGGTGCCTGCGGCTACTAGGGACTTGGAGGACTCCAAGTTGCTAGACGTTGTCAGGGCCCTGGAAATATAGGTTTCCAGGACGGCTGGAGTCAGAAAATCTGACTCGTTGTTTATTCTGTATGCACCCAACAAGCTGGGTGCTCCTGCTTCTAAGCAGACTATTGCTCGTTGGATTTGTAGTACAATTCAGCTTGCACATTCTGTGGCAGGCCTGCCACAGACAAAATCTGTAAAAGCCCATTCCACAAGGAAGGTGGGCTCATCTTGGGCGGCTGCCCGAGGGGTCTCGGCTTTACAACTTTGCCGAGCAGCTACTTGGTCAGGAGCAAATACGTTTGTAAAATTCTACAAATTTGATACCCTGGCTGAGGAGGACTTGGAGTTCTCTCATTTGGTGCTGCAGAGTCATCCGCACTCTCCCGCCCGTTTGGGAGCTTTGGTATAATCCCCATGGTCCTTACGGAGTCCCCAGCATCCACTAGGACGTCAGAGAAAATAAGAATTTACTTACCGATAATTCTATTTCTCGTAGTCCGTAGTGGATGCTGGGCGCCCATCCCAAGTGCGGATTGTCTGCAATACTGGTACATAGATATTGTTACCAAAAAAATCGGGTTATTGCTGTAGTGAGCCATCTTTTCTAGAGGCTCCTCTGTTATCATGCTGTTAACTGGGTTTAGATCACAAGTTATATGGTGTGATTGGTGTGGCTGGTATGAGTCTTACCCGGGATTCAAAATCCTTCCTTATTGTGTACGCTCGTCCGGGCACAGTATCCTAACTGAGGCTTGGAGGAGGGTCATAGGGGGAGGTGCCAGTGCACACCAGGTAGTTCTAAAGCTTTACTTTTGTGCCCAGTCTCCTGCGGAGCCGCTATTCCCCATGGTCCTTACGGAGTCCCCAGCATCCACTACGGACTACGAGAAATAGAATTATCGGTAAGTAAATTCTTATTTTTTTCTTCCAGTGGAAAATGCTCTGAAAATTCAGAAATTCTGAAACCAGCTAGAGTATCAATACATCAATACATTCGGTGGCTGGGGAAAATGGTTGCGGCCTACGAGGCCATGCGGTTTGGCAGGTTCTATGCCAGAGTGTTCCAGTGGGACCTGTTGGACAAGTGGTCCGGTTCCCACCTACACATACACCGGAGGATAGTCCGGTCATCCCAAGATCAGAATCTCACTCCTGTGGTGGCTGAACAGCTCTCACCTCCTAGAGGGGCGCAGGTTCGGAATCCAGGACTGTATCCTAGTAACCACGGATGCAAGCCTCCGAGGCTGGGGAGCAGTCACACGGGGGGAAACTGCCCGGGGGGGGGGGGGGGGGTGTCTCGGCGTTACAGTTTTGCCGAGCAGCTACTTGGTCAATCGGTGCTGCAGAGTCGTCCGCACTCTCCAGCCCGTTCTAGAGCTTTGGTATAACCCCATGGTTCTAATGGTGACCCCCGCCTCCTCTAGGACAGGTATGTCCAAACTGCGGCCCTCCAGCTGGTGAGAAACTACACATCCCAGCATGCCCTGACACAGCTTTAGCATTCTCTGACAGCAAAACTGTGTCAGGGCATGCTGGAATATGTAGTTTCACAACAGCTGGAGGGCCGCAGTTTGGACAATCCTGCTCTAGGACGTATGAGAAAAAAGGATTTTAATACCTACCGGTAAATCATTTTCTCTTAGTCCGTAGAGGATGCTGGGCGCCCGTCCCAGTACGTACTGTATCTGCAGTTATAAGTTGTGGTTTCACACTTGTTGTGTTACCTTATTGTCAGCATGTTGCTGAAATTGTTCATGTCCATTGGCATGTGTTCCGTTGAATACCATGTTATACGGCATGCTTCAGGTGTGAGCTGGTATGAATCTCACCTTAGTTTAACAATAAATCCTTTCCTCGAAATGTCCGTCTCCCTGGGCACAGTTCCTATAACTGGAGTCTGGATGAGGGGCATAGAGGGAGGAGCCAGTTCACACCCTTTAAAAGTCTTAAAGTGCCCATGTCTCCTGCGGATCCCGTCTATACCCCTTGGTTCTAATGATGACCCCAGCATCCTCTACGGTCTAAGAGAAAAGTATTTACCGGTAGGTATTAAAATCCTATTTTCTCTAACGTCCTAGTGGATGCTGGGGACTCCGAAAGGACCATGGAGAATAGCGGCTCCGCAGGAGACTGGGCACAAAGTAAAAGCTTTAGGACTAGCTGGTGTGCACTGGCTCCTCCCCCCATGACCCTCCTCCAAGCCTCAGTTAGATTTTGTGCCCGAACGAGAAGGGTGCAATCTAGGTGGCTCTCCTGAGCTGCTTAGAGTAAAAGTTTAAATAGGTTTTTTATTTTCAGTGAGACCTGCTGGCAACAGGCTCACTGCATCGAGGGACTTAGGGGAGAGAAACGAACTCACCTGCGTGCAGAGTGGATTGGGTTTCTTAGGCTACTGGACATTAGCTCCAGAGGGACGATCACAGGCCCAGCCATGGATGGGTCCCGGAGCCGCGCCGCCGGCCCCCTTACAGATGCTGAAGCAAGAAGAGGTCCATAAATCGGCGGCAGAAGACTTTCCTGTCTTCATAAGGTAGCGCACAGCACTGCAGCTGTGCGCCATTGCTTTCAGCACACTTCACACTCCGGTCACTGAGGGTGCAGGACGCTGGGGGGGGGCGTCCTGGGAAGCAATGATTTTACCTTAGTTGGCGAAAAATACATCACATATAGCTCCTGGGCTATATGGATGTATTTAACCCCTGCCAGTTTTCCAGTAAAAAGCGGGAGAAGAGCCCGCCGTGAAGGGGGCGGGGCCTATCTCCTCAGCACACCGCCATTTTTTCCACACAGCTCCGCTGGTAGGAAGGCTCCCAGAATCTCCCCTGCATCCTGCAACTACAGAAACAGGGTAAAAAAGAGAGGGGGGCACTTATTTGGCAAAATAACAGATATAAGCAGCTATAAGGGATAGACACTTATTGTAAGGTTGTCCCTATACATATATAGCGCTCTGGTGTGTGCTGGCAAACTCTCCCTCTGTCTCCCCAAAGGGCTAAGTGGGTCCTGTCCTCTATCAGAGCATTCCCTGTGTGTGTGCTGGGTGTCGGTACGTGTGTGTCGACATGTATGAGGAGGAAAATGATGTGGAGGCGGAGCAGAGTGTCTGTAACAGTGATGTCACCCCCTAGGGGGTCGACACCTGAGTGGATGTACTGTTGAAAATTACGTGACAGTGTCAGCTCTATATAAAAAAACAGTGGTTGACATGAGACAGCCGGCTACTCGGCTTGTGCCTGTCCAGACGTCTCATAGGCCGTCAGGCAGATGGCAGATACAGACGCCGACACGGATACTGACTCCTGTGTCGACGGTGAAGAGACAACCGTGATTTCCAGTAGGGCCACACGTTACATGATTGAGACAATGGAAAATGTTTTATACATTTCTGATAATACGAGTACCACCAAAAAAGGGGTATTATGTTCGGTGAGGGAAAAACTACCTGTAGTTTTCCTGAATCTGAGAAATAAAATGTGTGATGATGCGTGGGTTTCCCCCCGATAACAATTAATAATTTCTTAAAAAGTATTGGCTGCATACCCTTTCCCGCCAGAGGTTAGGATGTATTGGGAAACACCCCCTAGGGGGGATAAGGCGCTCACACGCTTGTAAGAACAAGGGCTCTACCCTCTCATGAGATGGCCGCCCTTAAGGATCCTGCTGATAGAAAGCAGGAGGGTATCCAAAAAAAGGTATTTACACACATAATGGTGTTATACTGCGACCAGCTATCGCCTCAGCCTGGAGGTGCAGTGCTGGGTTGGCATGGTCGGATTCCCTGACTGGAAATATTGATATCCTAGATAAGGATAGTATATTATTGCCTATAGAGCATTTAAAAGATGCATTTCTATATATGCATGATGCACAGCGGAATAATTTCTGACTGGCATCAAGTATAAGTGCGTTGTCCAATTCTACCAGTAAAATGGTCAGGTGATGCGGATTCCAAACGCCATTTGGAAGTATTGCCTTTGAAAGGGGACATTTGGGGTCGGTCTTTTAGACCTGGTGGCCACGGCAACAGCTGGGAAATCCACGTTTGTACCCCAGGTCGCCTCTCAAAATAAGACGCCGTATTATCAGGCGCAGTCCTTTGTTGGCAAGCGGACAAAAGGTTCCTCTTTTCTGCTCGTGACAGAGGGAGAGGAAAAAGGCTGCAGAGATCAGCCAGTTCACAGGAACAGAAACCCTTTCCAGCCTCTGCCAAGCCCTCAGTATGACGCTAGGGCTTTACAAGCTCAGGCACGGTGGGGGCCCGTTCTCAATGAATTTCAGTGCGCAGTGGGCTCACTCACAAGTAGACCCTGGATCCTTCAGGTAATATCTCAGGGGTACATATTGGAATTCGAGACGTCTCCCCCTCGCCGTTTCCAAAAGTCGACTTTACCGACGTCTCCCTCTGACAGGGAGGCAGTTTTGGAAGCCATTCACAAGCTGTATTCCCAGCAGGTGATAATCAAGGTACCCCTCCTGCAACAGGGAACGGGGTATTATTCCACACTATCGTGGTACCGAAGCCAGTCGGCTCGGTGAGACCGATTCTAAAATCTAAAATCTTTGAACATTTACATACAGAGGTTCAAATTCAAGATTGAGTCACTCAGAGCAGTGATTGCGAACCTGGAAGAAGGGGACTACATGATGTCTCGGGACATCAAGGATGCTTACCTTCATGTCAAAATTTACCCTTCTCACCAAGGGTACCTCAGGTTTATGGTACAGAACTGTCACTATCAGTTCAGACGCTGCCGTAGGGATGGTCCACGGCACCCCGGGTCTTTACCAAGGTAATGGCCGAAATGATGATGTTCCTTCGAAGGAAGGGAATTTTAGTTATCCCTTACTTGGACGATTCCCTGATAAGGGTAAGATCCAGGGAACAGTTGGAGGTCGGTGTAGCACTATCTCAGATAGTGTTGCGGCAGCACGATTGGATTCTCAATATTCCAAAATCGCAGCTGGTTCCGTCGACGTGTCTTCTGTTCCTAGGGATGATCCTGGACACAGTCCAGAAAAAGGTGTTTCTCCCGGAGGAGAAAGCCAGGGAGTTATCCGAGCTAGTCAGGAACCTCCTCAAACCGAGCCAAGTCTCAGTGCATCAATGCACAAGGGTTCTGGGTAAAATGGGGGCTTCCTACGAAGCAATCCCATTCGGCAGATTCCACGCAAGAACTTTCCAGTGGGACCTGCTGGACAAATGGTCCGGGTCGCATCTTCAGATGCATCAGCGGATAACCCTGTCACCAAGGACAAGGGTGTCCCTCCTGTGGTGGTTGCAGAGTGCTCATCTTCTAGAGGGCCGCAGATTCGGCATTCAGGACTGGGTCCTGGTAACCACGGATGCCAGCCTGCGAGGCTGGGGAGCAGTCACACAGGGAAGGAATATCCAGGACTTATGGTCAAGCCTGGAGACATCACTTCACATAAATATCCTGAAGCTAAGGGACATTTACAATGCTCTAAGCTTAGCAAGACCTTTGCTTCAAGGACAGCCGGTGTTGATCCAGTCGGACAACATCACGGCAGTCACCCACGTAAACAGACAGGGTGGCACAAGAAGCAGAAGGGCAATGACAGAAGCTGCAAGGATTCTTCGCTGGGCGGAAAATCATGGGATAGCACTGTCAGCAGTATTCATTCCGGGAGTGGACAACTGGGAAGCAGACTTCCTCAGCACGACCTCCACCCGGGGAGAGTGGGGACTTCACCCAGAAGTCTTCCACAGGATTATAAACCGTTGGGAAAAACTCGACCGGTATTGCGCCAGGTCCAGGGACCCTCAGGCAATAGCTGTAGACGCTCTGGTAACACCGTGGGTGTACCAGTCAGGGTATGTGTTTCCTCCTCTGCCTCTCATACCCAAGGCACTGAGATTGATAAGATGGTGAGGAGTAAGCACTATATTCGTGGCTCCGGATTGGCCAAGAAGGACTTGGTAACCGGAACTTCAAGAGATGCTCACGGAGGATCCGTGGCCTCTACCTCTAAG